>NW_027666454.1:0-123708 GCF_963455335.1 Martes martes | reverse complement strand
CATACAATGATAGGGGGAGGGGAAAGGCAGAGGGAGAAGGAGAGGAAATCTCAAGCAGGCTCGATGCTCAGTGCAGAGCCATGTGCGGGGCTGGATCTCAACCACCACCAGGATCATGACCTGAGCTGAATCAAGAGTCAGAATCGCTTCAGCAACTGAGTTACCCAGGCACCCAGAAAATCATTCATTCTGTAGGACAAGGTTGAAAGTCGCCTCCTCTGGACATACTCCCTGAGCTCAGGGCCCGCATTCCTTCACTGGATAGACAGGCAACGCCCTGTCCCTCTCTCCGTTCACAGCCCTAGTATTGCCCTGCCATTACAGTTCTCTCTAAAGAGACTGTAGGCTTTGGAAGAGCCAGTACCATGTCTGTCTTCTGAATTCCCCAGGACCTGTAACAACACAGGGAAGCCCTTCCATCTGCTGAATGTAAGAGAGTTCTTCATTTTGTTCTGTTTCTGTTTGTTTTTAAAGTTCCAGGACCATGCTTTACACACTCCATACTCAAAGCCAAATTGTTTGTAGAATTTCCAGTAGTATGGGTGCCCACACACCAAGGTAGAAGAACTCACTTTCCCAGACTCCTCCTCAGTGAGGACAGTCAGAGGATTCAGGCCTCACTGTGACAGACTCAGAAAACAAGAGGAAGCAGCAGGAGCCACCCCAGAAACCCAGTTTCCAAAGGAGGGTGACAGAAAGAAGCTTTCAGTGACGCAGTAGCAGAGTCCCTGTGGTATATATCCCCCGCCCCCAAACTAGCTATACCAGTGATATAGCTGGTCTCAAGTGATTGCAATCTCAAGTGACTGCAATTTTAGGATTTGGCTCCCACTTCCCCCCACCTCCCAACCCCAGGGCTTTGGGCAATTTTTGGAGACACCTGAGGCCATTACAACTAGAAGGTGCTACTGGCATTAAGTGAAGGCCAAGGATGATACTACACGTGGTGCAGTGCACAGAACAGACCCCCTCAGAAATGTTGATAGCACAGAGGTTCCAAAACGGAGCAAGAATAATTTTTGTTGTCTGCCACTCAGATCACTACCTTTGCCCCTCTAAGCCTCAAAGTCCTCATCAGTATCAAGGCCACAAAAATCAGCTTCATAAGTGTTGAGACCTGGCACAAAACAGATGTTTAATTATTATCAGGTGTTTGTAGTAATTATTATCCTAACAAAAGCCAACACTGATTCTGCACTGGTGATGAGTGTGTCAGGTACTATGCTAAATCTCTTCAAAGTTGATATTATAATGTCCTATCCTCCAGTCCTCCAAACACACTTGGTAAAATGCTAAACATTGATGGAGGAGTGTTTATTAAATGGTCATATACGTAGGCCCATAAAGAAGACATAAAAATGCTTATCAGGACACAATGCTGAAAACAGTAAATTAAATTCCTCTTATTCCATTAAGAATGGTTTCCTCTAGAAAGTTCCTGATCTTAAGAACCAGGCAATCTGACATGTAAAGACAAAGCTATTTTATCCTTCTCTTCAGACAAAACACAATCAAACAAGGCGTGGCCAAGACCCATTACTGCTGGTTTGGCAGACCACTGGAGCCAAGACTGCCACTAATTCTGTCCTGCTATATGCAGCAAAGTGAAAGAGACACACGGCACTTCAAATAAATCAATTTCCTTTATTAGTTTCCTTTCTTTATCGCTTGTTTTTACTGTATGTTTTGTGGATCAAGTTAATCATTTTCATGTAAACATCAATCTCAATACGTGCTTTCACTTGAAAGCTGTTGTCGGATTTTGTGGTGAAGCTCTATTCTAGAGAAAGATAGGAAATTATATAGTAGATTTTCATTGTTTCCAGTGGCCCAACTCTTCCATGGCTTTTTGATAGCATCACCCCAAAATCATCTTCACTGTTGGCAACCGCTGGTAAAGGTGCGCCCTTGCCACAACCGGGCACATTTTCCAATTTTGCCAATTGGATACTTCTCCTTTGACCTCTGAAACTTGATTATAGTAACCAGAAGGCTCAAAAAAAAAAAACCAAACAAACAAAAAAAAAACCTGAAAATTGTTATTGTTTTTTTTTCCCCCATGGTGGAGTCCTCGGAAGACCGCTGAATAGCACTTGCAGGCTCTCACCCCAAATCTAGGCTGCTTCCTGTTCACACCCAAATGTCATTCTCCCATCTCCCATAATCTGTACAGTGAACTCAAGAGACTGCCAATATATTCCTTTTTTGCTTAAGCTAACTAGAATCTGCCTCTCTTTGCTTATAGCCAGGACAACACTAACTGTTACTGGTAAAGATACTGAATTACTTGGGACATTACAAAACTCTACTGATATGAATGAACCTGGAGTCAGGATATATTTCCCTTCTTCCTCTGCTTAATCTCTTAGACACCTTGTTCCTCAGTTCCTAAGTCTATGGGGAAAAAAAAGGTTGAGGAAACCTTATAATGAGGGATGCTTAGTAAGCCAAGAGAACTTTGCTACCACAAAGTTTCCTATAGATCAGGTTATCTGGAAACATAAGCTAGTGATTATATCTTTCTGAATCTCTTGAAATTTAACTACATCACACATTTATTAAGGTGACTCAGGCAACTTCTGGGTTAAGAAAAATATCCAAGTTTATATAATATTCAAGCATTCCATATTTAAATATTGGTATATATGTATAAATACATAACCATATACCTATTTTAGTAATACCTCTACATTTCTTTTCCCTTTGATCAATTATTGATCCATAATGAGAAGAGTTTCATACAACCATTACTAAGACCTGTGGAAGTCACTAACAGCAAAGGTCATATTTCAATATTCATATATCAATTATATACCAAACAAAGGTCCTACCTTACGATAGCACATGGTTCATTTTGAAGTTATCTAAGTGAACTTTCTTCAAGTTTCTTCAGTCAGCACCTATTAAGTATCCTTTGGAAAACACAGGCAAAATTCATGTGCACATATGTATGGGTATACAGAGGCACATTTATTCTGCAGATAATAAGCTGCACTGTCACCATCCTAGCCTATAATGTTCAAACACTCTAAATACAATGTCATGTTCAACACACTCCCTCAACTGAGACTTGAGCTAAAAATTGAGGGTAAATTGGGCTTTCAGACCCAGATCTGAACTTTTTGTTCTGAATAAAGCCCATCCTGGGTCCCTTCCCATAGCTCTCAACTCACATTTGTCTACTGGCCATTCTCTAGAACACCAACCTCCATCAGTAACATTGAAAAGAATATGGATATCCCAGAAGTTTACTACATGTAAAATACAATGTGGCAAGAAATTGCAGTCAAAAGAAGTGAGCAAAAAGAATGAGATTTTCAGATCTTTAAAGGCAGGTAACAGAAAAGAAAGGAAGCAAGAAGATTGTGAAAAAAGTCACAGGAAGACTCAAATGAGGGAGATGAAGAAAGGCAAGTTAGGGAAAGAACAGGGAAGATGAGGGTTGAGAGTAGGAAGAACTGATGATAGAAAATGAAGGTCAGTAATTTGGACCAATTGTATCATCTACTTATCAATGTGGTATTACTTAGGATCTAACAGAAATTGGAAAAAATAGGACTTTAACAATGATTCAGTTCTATATCAATACCTGCCTTCAAAGGAAAGATCAATTCCTATTATTGGGGATGGACTTTTTTTTTTTATGATTCCCAAATGACTTTCTTGAGAGTATTTAGAAGAGTTACTTGCCATAGATTAAAGCATGAGTATCTGTTAGCTGATGATAACAAGGAGCTTCTCTCCACAAGGTTAAGGCCATGGTCTCCAAGTTTAATGTCAGATTCTTAAGGCTCAAAACTCAGCACTGCAGCTTGAGAATTAGGTGACTTCTACCAGTTCCTTAGTATGTCACTGAACCTCAGTCTCCTCCTTTGGAAAACAGAGTAATATCTACCTCAATGGATTCTTATTAAGATTAAATATGATAGTGTAAATTGTAAAATTAAGTCATAAGCTCCAAGTATTTTTTTTAAGTCTGCCTTGATTAAAATTATAATTAAAAATACTGGCCATTAATTCCAGAGCAATTAGTGGAAAAACTTCTAGTAAAGACATTGTTGACTCGAAGGCTATTGCAAATTTAAGTCCAAGACTAATCATAACCTTTGTTTAGAGAGAAAGGAATCTAAAGTCAAATTTGAGACAAATTTACGATTTTCAAGTTCTTATAAAATTCAGTTCTTGCACATTTCAGTTTACCAAAGGTGGCAATGATTTGCTTTAATAAACATCGACAGTCAATCTGTAACCTGGAACTGTGGATGTTTATAAGAAACGCCATTTATTGGAATTTATTGTTCCAATAAATTCCAATAAATGGAATTTATTTATTTATTTATTCCAATAAACACCATTTATTGTTTTATTTCTTTTTTAATGGAGTTCTGTTATTTAATCTTGTAATAACCACTAAGACCTCAATGGTCTAGTTGTAATTTACTCAAGCTGCATTAAAAACAAAACAAAACAGAACATTTCCTTGCTGATGGTAAAACATCTAAAGTTATCTTTCCATGGAATAATAACTTATTTTGCAATTAAAATAAATAAGAAAGGAACAGATTATCTCAAAACAATGCAAAACCTCCCTTTTTCACAAAAATGCAATTCAATGAACAATCCTAAATACTTATATGTAACACTCAACTACTGTAGGTTTTCTGTTGGATATATCTTTGAAGAACTATAAGAAATATTTACTAGATTTGAAAAAACAAATGGATATGCATCCCATAGGGACAGTCACCATAAAGTTTAAAAAGCTTTTAACTTTAGTAATAAAAGCACTCAACTTTAAATAATGGGGAAATTGAGCAAAAACAATATCTTAAGAACAAAAATGTCATTTTGATGCTTAAAAATTCTGACACTAAGTGTGAAGAGGAAAAAAGCAAATATAGGATAATCCAGAATACTAAGAATCTGTTATTTAGTTGAATGCTTAGGTAAAATTTTAAAAGATTAGTGATGTGAAGTTTTGATATGGCTGCTCACCAGCTACATCTAGAGAGAGAGGCAAGTTAGATCTTAGACATTTCTGCCCAATTTAGGTAAGGAGAAAACAGGAATACATGGTTACCCATGAAATCCATGTATAGTACAAAATGGCAGATTATTCTGAATAATTGGGAGCCTCCCTGGAGTTCAACAGAATCCTGAAGAAGAGAAAGTCTACATCTAAAGAGGAGAAAGGAAGACAAAACACCTGATTACACTGGGCATTTTTAGTTACAATCCTGACAAAAGTTAATTTCATTCTCACCAAGTAATTATCAATAGGTTCTCATAAGATATTACTGTCGATAAAAGTACTGCAAGAAATTGCTTAAAATATGTTAACTGACAAAAGATGAATTCATGGAGAGTTCAAATTGTTTTGTTTTACTTTAAAAACAATTGACATAAGAAGATAACACCATATGGATAACTACTTACAATGCACACAAATAACTTTTCACACAATTGTGTTAAAAGACAGAGTTGAATTTCCATATGTAGGATAAACAATATATCCTTCATTTTGTTTTAAAAGCTCAAGTTAATGAGTTAAGTAATTTTCCTGGAAAACTATTGAATGGGACTTAAGATTCAAGATCTTAAGATTAATTTTTCAAATGTTATTTAGGAGGCTTATATAAATGAACTCAACAATACATTAAAAGGATTATATACCATGATCAAATATGATTTACTCTAGGGATGCAAGGATGGTTCAATATCCACAAATCAGTCAATAAGATACCCCACAGCAACAAAATAAAGGATAAAAATCTTATGATCATATCAACAGATGCAGAAAAATCATTTGACAAAATTCAACATCCACTTATGATAAAAAGTCTCAATAGAGCAGATATAGAAGAAACGTGCCTACACATAATAAAGGCCATGTATGACAAGCCCACAGCTAACATCTTAGTCAATGATGAAAAGCTAAAAGCTTTTCCTCTAAAATCAGGAACAAGACAAGGGTGCCCACTCTTGGCACTTTCACTCAACAAATTAGTGGAAGTCCTAGCCAGAGCAGTTAATCAAGTAGAAGAAATGAAAGGCATCAGAGTGGAAAGGAAAATGTTAAAGTGTTGTTCTTTGAAGATGACATTATATAGAGAAAACCCTAATGACTCCAACAAAAAAAAAAACCTTTTAGAATAAATTTCATAAAGTTGCAGGATATAAAACAGTACACAAAAATCTGTTGCAGCTCTATATACTAATAACAAACTATCAGAAAAAGAAATTAAGAAAACAGTACCATTTACAACTGAATCAAAAAGAATAAAATGACTAGGAATATATTTAACCAATGAGATGAAATACCTATATATTGAAAGATATTAATGAAGGGAATTGAAGAAGACATAAATAAATGGAAAGGTATTTCATGCTCAGAGATTGGAAGAATCAATATTATTAAAGTGCCTATATAACACAAAGCAAACTACAGTTTTGAAGCAATCCCTTCCAAAATCCCAATGGTATTTTAACAGAACCAGAACAAAGTATCCTAAAATTTGTATGGAACCACATAAGACCCCCAATAGCCACAGCAATCTTGAGAAAGAAGAGCAAAGCTGGAGGCATCACACTTCTTCATTTCAAACTACATTACAAAGCTACAGTAATTAAAACAGAATGGTATTGGTATAAAAGACAGACACATCAAACACTGGAATAGAACAGAGAACCTAGAAATAAACCCATACATATATAGTCAATTAATTTATGACAAATGAGCCAAGAATATACAATGAGCAAAGGACAGTCTCCTCAATAAATTAGGGAGTGTTGGGAAAATTGGACAGCTACACGCAAAATAATGAAACTGGACCACTATCTTACAGCATACACAACAATTAACTGTTAATGGATTAAAGACCTGAACATAAGACCTGAAAGCATAAAACTCTTAGGTTATAAGTTCCTTGACATAGGTCTTGGTGATGATTTTTTTTTAATCTGACAACAAAAGCAAAAAAATAAATGGGACTACATGAAACTAAAAAGCTTCTGCACAGCAAAGATAACCATCATGAAGGGATGCCTACCTGGCTCAATCAGTAGAGCATGGGCCTCTTTTTTTAAAAAAAAATTTTATTTATTTATTTGACAGAGAGAGAGAGAGAGAGAGATCACAAGCAGGCAGACAGGCAAGCAGAGAGAGGGGGGGAAGTAGGCTCCCCGCTGAGCAGAGAGCCCGATGTGGGGCTCGATCTCAGGACCTTGAGATCATGACCTGAGCCAAAGGCAGAGGCTTAACCCACTGAGCCACCCAGCACCCCAAGCATGGGACTCTTGATCTTGGCATCATGAGTTTGAGAGTGTGAGCCCCACAATGGGTAAGGAGCCTACAAAAGAAAGGCAGAAAGAAAGAAAGAGAGAGAGAAAGAAAGGAAGGAAGAAAGGAAGGGAGGGAGGGAGGAAGGAAAGGAGGAAAGAAGGAAGGAAGAAAGGAAAAAAAAAATCTGATTAAGGGCTAATACTCAAAATACATAAAGAACTCCTACAACTCAAAAAGCAAATGACCCAATTAAAAAAAAGGACAGAAGATGTAAGCAGACATTTTTCCAAAGAAGACATACAGATGGCTCACAGGCATGTGAAAAGATTCTCAACATCATTAATCAGGGAAATAGTAAGTCAAAACACAATGAGATAGCCCTTCACACTTGTTCACAAGGAAAAGAAGTATTGGCAAGGACGTGGATAAAAGAGAACCCTTGTACACTTGCTGTTGAGAACGGTAGGTGGTGCAGCCACTTTGAAAAATAATACGCAGTTTCCTTGAAAAATTAAAATAGAATTACCATAGGATCCAGCAATTCTACTTCTGTATACTTACCCAAAGAAAACAAAACCACTTACTCGAAATGATACACACCCCTCCATGTTCATTGCAGCAACATGACAATAGCCAGGACGCGGCAATAATCTAAGTGTCCACTGATGGATGAATGGATAAAGAAGATGTGGTATACCTACATATATAACAGAGTATTACTCAGCTATAAAAAAGGAGGAAATCCTACCACTTGTGACAACATAAATGAACCCTGAGGGCCTTGTGCTAAGTAAAATAAGTCAGACAAACAAAGAGAAATACTCCCTCATCTCTCTTATATTTGGGATCAAAAAACAAAAACAAGCTCACAGAAACCAAAACAGAGAAGAGATTGGTGGCTGCTGGTGGTTGATGAGTGTTGGGTGATGGTAAAGTGGTCAAAAAGTAAAAAAGAGAAGGAAAAAAGAAAACAGAAAAAGAGGCTTCTGTTCTCATAAGTATTCTGCTTATTTACTGAATCTCTCCAAATACACACACTGCAATCCAAGATCTTTCTTTTTTCCTACATGGAGTAAAAAGACAGAAAGTTCCATTTTAGCAAAACACAGCTACATTCCTGTCAACCCCTGATTCTAGGATCCTGAGGCAGGCAGGAAAACTTAGGTAGTATGCCCAAGGTCCCTGAGAGGGACAAACATTTGAGAGAAATTGAGGAAGCATTAACTTCTCCTGTGTGTACCTCAGATGTAATGTTACTTACAGAAACATAATGGATTTCTATCTGCACCAGCATATAAGGATCTGAATTCCCAAGCACTCTAAATTATAAGATACTGATGCCAATACTCATTACAAATCAGAAAAGTCTGAAACTAGTTCTTAAATCTGAGAAATTGGTTTCCCCCTGTCTATTCAATAAGACATTTTGCTTCCTGTTAAGAAGGAAAGCTATTCTTATCTCCCATTTCAACTTGGAAATAATCAAAGAAACCTGCACTAACAAAATAATCCACTTAATGTGTCCAGAAGGACAATAATCCTACTACAATGCTAGGGGAGTACAGCCTCCCAGGAACATAGCCATTTACCAAATCTCTGAGCAGGTGCCAAGTGCTGTAGGGTTCATACAGCCACTGATAATTACTATGTATATTGTATTCCTGGACCTAATGGCGATGCATTGGCTGAACTTTCTGGATTATGTCCGTCCAGCTGAATGCTATTTACTTGCCACATAATGTGAATGACAGGGAGGAGGCTGTTCTATTTCGTGATTGGCAAGGTAAGAACTTAAAATCATGCTTTAGATCAGGTCAGGAAAAAAACGTGTCAGATGGTGGTTACAAAGAAGAAAATGCTTTCAACAAACCTCATACACTGTGTAATTTGGGGTAAAAGAGGAAAGATCTAAGTGTTCTGCCATTAATCTTTTTGAGCTGGATCCCCTCGACAATGCTCAAATCTCTAGTGGAAGTAATTTCCAAGGAGCTATGAATCTGACTTTTCCCTCTGGAAAACTGCAGGAGGACTCCTTAGGGGAATTATGTTGGAACACATGTTTTAAACATTTCACAAACAGAATCTTTATTCTTTTATTATTTGGGGGGAAGACTTTTTCACCTGTGTTGTCTTCACTTTCAGGATTTTAGCCTGGAATGATTAGCAAAATAAAATGAGGAGAGTTTATTATCATCTGTTAAAGAAGAATCCTGAGGAGGGCGGGGCGGGGGCAGGAACACGCATTAGCTTTGCACTCCTCACAATCCATTAGCAGGTGCTTTTCTCAACAGTGTGCGAGGACAAAAAAGAAAGACCGGTTTCACATTTACTTCCCTAAGAGATTCAGTCTCCACCTTCTTTCTTTCTGCCAAGAAACTTTGATTTTTAATGTGGCCTCTGTTACAAATCTCTCTCCCTCTACAGTGCTCCTAGTCGTTCCCGAGATCCGCAGAATTGTACCTGCTATCTGTCGGCCGTAAGTGCCATACCCTGAGCACCAAGAAGATTCGAATGGATTCTTCTGAAAATCTCCTCCAACCTCACAGCTGTGCCAGAAGATAGATATTATCTCCATTTTACAGACGGGCCAACTTCTAGCCCTGGGAAGCAAAGAACCTGGCTCAAGGCTTCTCACCCAAAAAGGGGTTGAGCAGAGATTCAAATCCCTGTCTAACCTCTCAAACCTGTGTTCTTGCTGCTGCTGTTGATAAAGATGAAAGGAAAAAGAGCCAATTTTTAGGAGGCAGGAAATTCTTTTACATGGATGCAGCCAATCATTTTCACCAGCTCTTGAGAATATCGGAAGCATGAACCAGAGGGGAAACACCTGCCAAACAGAAGGGATGGCCATCAAAGAGTTAATAAATCTAAAACTGTGGCATTGGAGAGAGGGTGAGATGTGGGGCTTGGGGTGGGGGGCCAGAGGGAAAGGGGGAGAAACGCCGAGGAAGACCAAGGCAGACCTACAGAACAGCTTCTCTGAGTTTAACTATGGCAACGGGCATAGCTCAGGACACCAGAATTGCTAGGTCAACAAAGCTCAAGGTCTTGGTCAAGAAGTGTCATGCCGACTCCGTTCCTGGCTGCCAGCACCTGATGTGCTACATGTTAGTTCCTTACTGAGTGCGTGTGAAGTGAATTGAACACGGTCTCTATCCTGAAATCGAAATATCTGTGAGGGTAAAGATAATGCCACTGGAATTGAAAGCCCCAGAGCAAGCTGACTGGAGGGAGCCGTGTGCATGTGTTTCCTGCAAACTGTTTACAAATTAGTTATGAAACAGTGTGTGTGGTTGTCTACATCAATTACAAAAAAAGCAAACACGCAAAAAAAAAAAAAAAAAGCAGTTCGGAAGAAATACAACCTCAGTCACTTCGTAGTAACTGATGATTCACTCATCTCTTTGTTTAAATATTTTTTAAACATCTACCACATGCCAGGCACTGTGCTACCTACTGGGGGATATACTGGTGAATGAAATAGGTACGGTTTTAACAATTACAATGTTTATGATCAAGTTAAGAAAACAAAGATAAATATATAACTACAAGTGGGGATAGAGCATGAAGGAAACAAAGCAAGTGCAGCGATAAGGATGAGCAAGACAGGCGAGAGAGGCCGGGGGGGGGGGGGGTGTTCAGTTCAGGTGGTCAGAAAAGGCCGAGGAGTTGGAACTCTAGACCCCAGCTGCTTCTCAAACTTCAGCATGTATCAGAATCACACAGAAGGCTTGTTAAACAGATTGCGGAATCTCACCCCCTCCCCCAAATTTCTGATTCTACAGCTCTGGAGTCATGCAGAGAATCTGCATTTCTAATGAGTTCCCAGACCTAGTGATTCTGATGCCTCTAGACTGGGACACATACTTTGAGAATTCACCCAGAGCATGCACCTGAAGGTGAGTTAGGGGAACCGAGGTTCGAAGAGGAAGCCTGGAAGTCTAGATGTCCTTACAAATGACAGGTGATGGTGTCAGTGCCAAAATCAAAACCTGTCTAGGACATGGAGTCAGTTTAGATAGTCAGACCTGTTTCTCTACTACCCTCTTCTAAGCTAAGAACCTGTAAGAAATCCCATCAAGGAATGCAAAAAACCAACTTCAAAATTAAACAAGTATTTTACAAGGCATTCCTAAATTTACACAGCCTCCATCATCTAAAGAACTCGATGTTATCACAGCATATTTAATAGAAAAGATAAAAGAGTTCAAAGGGTGACAGCTGCCTTTAAGCATGTGACATTGTAACGATTATGGCAAAGGCGGCATTTCTATTAACTGAGAGGGTATGAGCTTACAGTTACCGTAAAAGGAATCCAAATCGTATGTAAGGAAGAGATACTTGACCTTACATGGTTTGAAGTATTTTACTGGCTTCCAAAGAAAAAGACAGTCTTTTTTAGTATTTTTAATAAAAGAAAGCCATCAGAATTTTGAGGGTTTGGCGGTTGGTTCTCATTTTGCCCAAGAATCATCTGGAAGCTTGCTGGAACGATAGATATTCAAGAACAACCCTCAGGGCTCCTGACTCAGATGACATGGAGCCCAAGAATTAGCATTTTGGTAGTGAAATTCTGCTGTTGGTAGACTGAGGACTACAGTTTGACAAAAGTGTAGATAAGTCATGGTTCCATGTCAAAGGCGAAATTATCTCAAAATAATGCCTTATGCAGTTGATAGAGACGCAACGGTTACCGAAGACCTATTATATGCCAGGTACTGTGCCCCGAAGGTCTTCAAAGCCCCTCCTTTAATCCTGAATAATATCATCATTCATATGTAAGAAAGCAGTGAAAAAAAATGGAACCTAGCATGGCAAAATAACTTGGCCAAAGTCATATAGCAAATAAGTCAGAGAGCCAGATGTGAACTGAGGGTTTTTGCCTCCAATAATAGATCTGCTTTGACTACACTGAGCTCGTGATTGCCAGCCTTTGTGAAGCCACAACACTCATTAAGTGATTTTGGGCAATTACGGGTTCCCCTAAAGTATTAGATGATACAGACTTCTAAATTAAAGAGAAGCAAGGTTTAACTATGTCTTGAGACTTTGAAAGATTTTTGGCTACCGGAAAATCTTCATAGGTGCTGGACAAGCAAGGGCATGGCTCAGAAACAAGATTCTTAACTTAAATTTTTTTTCTACTAATGGTATGCTTGACATATTTATCCTACACTGTTCACAGAAGCAGAGACTAAATACCTACATTAAAAAAAAAAAAAAAATCTGACCCTATCATAGATGAGCTGTGTGACCATGGGTAAGTGATTAACCTCTCTGAGCCTCACTCTTCTCATCTATAACATGAAATATTACTACTTAACCTCAGGGGTTCCTGTAGTGTTCATACAAAATAGCATCCATGAAGCACTCAGCAGAGTACCTAGCACAGAGAAGATCTGTAAATGGTATTCTTACTTCTTGTTTATTAAGTTATTACCCCTAAGAGGCATGTGATGTAGTTATAAAAATAGAGAAAACCCACAGAAGACCAAGAAATAATGAAAAGATGAGACCAACCATATTAGAAGTAGGAAAGAGCAAAACTAACTAGAATAGCAAAATACCATTATCACCCTCCATAAAGACACGTGAGAGGCAACTTTGATATTTTTAAATGGCAACAATGTAGAGAATAAGTATTTTCTCCTACACACTGCAAATTTATACAACCACTTAAAGGAGCATTTGGAAGTTTTTTATTAAATTTTTTAATGCTGTGATATAGAAATTCTCTTTCTTCTTACTGACCTTAGAACAGAAGTCAGTAAACATTTTCTGTAAAGGGACAAATAGTAAATATTTTAGGCTTTGCAAGCCTTCCAGTCTCTGTGGAAACAACTCAAATTAGCCTGGGGAAGTAGAAAAGCAGCCACAGATGATGCATAAATGAATGAGCATGGCTGTGTTCCAATAAAATTTTATTTAAAGACACTGATATTTGAATTTCATATAATTTTCCCATGTCAAGAAATAATATTCCTCTTTTTATTTTTTTCCCACCATCTAAAAATGGAAAATAATTGTTAGCTTGTGGGCCACACAAAAACAGCAGCGGGTTGGCTTTGGGTGAGTGACTGGTCTAACTTTGAAAACCTAGAAATATGCCATCAGTTCATCAATAGTGAAATGGCTAACTAAATTCTGTTATACCTGTAGTCTGAAATGCAATGCTAGTAAAAAAGAATAAAGTAATTCTAAATATCCTAATATAAAAGACAAACTATTCACTGAAAAAGTTGTAGCTCCACAGTATGATTCCAGTAACTAAGACCAAAAGCAAAAAAAAGAAAAAAAGAAAAAAAAGAAAAAGAAAAAAAGAAAAGAAAAAGAAAAAAGAAAGAAAGAAAGAAAAGAAAAGCAAAAAGCAAAAAAAAAAAAAATCCAATTTAGCAATCCTTTATGTCTTCTGTGGAACATTTTTCTGGCAAGCAACTGCTTTTCTTTCAGAAGTTTGGAAGAATTAGCACAAACTGTTCACAAGGGGAGAGGAGAGGAGGAGGGGCCAGGAGGAGGGTTAGTGGTGTAAAAGGATAGTTTTTAGCTGTATTATTTCCATTTTGTTCCAGGAGACTGGATTCACGAAAAGAGCTGAACGGAGATTCAGCACAGAGGTTTTCACTCTTGTGCTATTGAAGCAGTGGGGACATGTGTAAAAGGAGGAGGTGGGTCTCACACTTTCTGACCCCAGAGACAGGAGAAGCTCATTTGCTGAGATGGAGTTACCTGCCATTTACAGAAGTTTGGATTTGCCTCTCAATAACCGCCAGACAAATCGGATACGGGCTTGAATAAGAAAAAAGGCAAAGAAAATAGAATAAAGCCAAGGAACATGCCTTCATTAAGAGCACTCCTAGGGACTTTCAGACAGATTTCTTGTGGGTTTTTTATTGCGAATGTCACCAACCTCAATGATCAAGAGACTGATGACAACATGGAGAAAATGCAACACCGAGTCACATTTCAGAGTGTGTGCATAGCGTTGGGGGTGGCGGGGGGCTCCGATGGCATTAGCTCACCTAACCACAGCAGAGAAGAAAGTGGTCACAGCAGATACCTTGTCTCAGTTCATTTCTCAACACCTGTTAAACGTGATTAACACCCCTGGCTAATTATGTGTTAAGAGCATCTCAGGCTGTAATGGATCCCAGAGGTCTGTGAAGTTGACTTCATTTTCATGTTAGTCTCCTTCCACAAGGTCTCAAACACCACCAAAATCTACGGAGTATTTTATGAACTCCCTTGTGAGTCACTCAGAGCTTCAAATACACCAGCATCTTCTACAAAGTATAGTGAGTGCCTAAGATATACATTTGTTCAATAAATAAAGCAGGCAGGTTTGTATTTTATGGGGCACAAATGGGCCTCTTGTTGCAATTAATATTATAAAAGGCTGCTAACCTGTGTGCATTAAATTAATCACTACATTTTGTGATCTTAGCTGAAAGATGAAACAGCATTCTGGTGACAGAATATATCCGAAACCCTCCTCTATCTCACCTTAAATAAAGCAAAACTGCAAAAACCAGAAACCAAGAAGGCTTCAAGAGAAGGCTTTAAATATATATTAAATTATTACCATATTAGGTTATAAAATTATATGATACACATTTTATGTAATGTCATAAAATGTTATATTAATATAGATTCCATATTAAATATATACACATACTTATGTCACAGACTATTAGCACAGTTATCAGGGTGTATTTCTTACTTCCCTTAAATGGTATTGAACCTCAATAATTTTCAGGTCTTCTAAAGTTAATTAAAAGTCAGCTAATTAACTCTCCTCCTTTTCTGGCAAGAGGTAGAGCTGGATGGAGAAATGAATTCCTTCTTCATTTCCATTTGCTTAGTCCAGCAACACAATCAACAAGAAATAATTCCAACAGCAACTGCAGGTCATGGAATACTACACATCAGTGAAAAATATCGAAGACCGTCTACATCTACTGACAGAGCAAGTGGTCTGTGATAGACCAAGTTCAAAAGAGTAAGCTGAACATACAGCTTACGGTCATCTAAATTTTGTAAAAGTAACAACCAAAATTGTATCTGCACATCTTTAGATTTGTATACACACAAGAATGGCTCTGAAAACATATAACTACAGGGTCTTTTTTGATTGTTGGTTTTTTAAAGATTTATTAGAGGGAGAGTGCTCAAGTCGGGGGAGAAGCTGAGGGAGACAGAAAGAGAAAGAGAAGCAGACTCCATGCTGAGCTCAGAGCTGGACTCAGGGCTGAATCTGACAACCCTGAGATCTTGACCTGAACTGAAATATAAGGTCTTAGAAGTAAATCAGTTCTTTCGTGGTCTTTAGTCCCAATGGAAAGTAGGAGTCCCAAATGGTCTTCATGGTTTTCGTGGTCACTTCTTACCCAGCAACAACAGAGCACAGCCCTTTAGATCACACACCTGGAGTCAAGCAGCCCAACTCTCACAGCGCCCGCTTACTAGCCCCGTCTTCTCCAACAAGTTAGTACATTTTGCTCCACACCATTTCCTCATGTGCACAGTGGAGCAAATGGTCCCTACCTCATCAAATTGTTGTGAGGGTTAAATGACTTAATAACTGTGAAGCAGCACTCGGCTTAGCAAGTGCCGTGAATAGTCCCCTCTATCATCATTAGCTCAGATCCTCATCTTGTCTCAGCCATAATGCGAACTTCCCTTATTCACTGCTTTTTCTAATTTGCCAAATGTAAAACAGGGCCAAGAAACAGCACAGCCTCCACGCCCCATCCCCTTCCACCACCACTTTGAGCCCCCAAATAAAAATTTTAGTTTTTACATTCCTGAAATTTTTTCCACTCTGTTATAGATCAAGGTCATCAGAGACCACCTCATTTCTAACGTGAGTTAATTCTCAGCTGCGGTCTGAAGGTGATGTGGGGTGAGGTGGGCTTTTCCTGGGTAGCTGACAGCTCCATTAGCATATTTGTGGTTTGTTTTTTCCTTCAATATTCTTTTTGCTGAAATTGTTCCCTCTCTAATTTCTTACTTGTCTTTCCATATTGGTCTAAAAATTTCTGTCATTTTGGTGAAACCTAAACATATCTCCACTGTGTACTATCTGGAGCTCAGGAGAGGTACAGTTATCAGTGAGGCTCAGCTTTCTTATGGGTAAGATAGAGATAATAGCATTAGCATTTTTACCCTTAGTTTTGAAATAAATTTTATTTTTTCCAATTATAGAATTCATGCCATTTCATTAAACAAAGATAAAAAAAATAAATACCAGAAGAGAATTAAAACCACCCATAATTCCACTACCAATCTCAAATACCTGTTATATTACCTACTAATCTTTGGAAATGCATATAGATTTAAAGGTTTGGGATCAAGTGATTTAGAGAATTCTGAATCTTGCTTTTATTTCTTTTTTTGTTTTTTGACTTTTATTCTTTCTTCTCAGACCACTTTCAAAGTTAACTTCCAGTCTTATATATTTTAACTGTGCCTAAATATATGCCCATAATCACAAATATAAAGGCTTTGTTTTATTTTAACCAAAAAAAAGGCATCATGCTTTACACATTACCTATAACTTGCTTTGCTAATTTTATATCATGCGCAAACGTCCACATCAAATATATATTCTCATCTTTAATCTCATAGTAATCTATATTACAGACATACTGTGGTCTATTCAACTTATCTCCTATTGATCAAAATTCATTTTGTTTCAAATTTTTGCCACTATGGACAATGTTGCAATGAATAATCTTGTAATTTTTATATAGAATAAATTTATAAAGATTACACTTTTGTGTCAGAGGTATATTTTTAATTCAAAATGATATGGCCAAACTGCTAAGCAATGTATACCGCCCCCAACATTTCTCTGCATTCTAACTAATGTGTTAACGTATTTTTTAGTTTTGCCCAATTTGTGGGTAAAAATCTTGTTATTTTACTGAGCAATTCTGAGATTAATTGCTTCCTTTTATACTGGTCATTTGAATTTTTCTGTTCTGTAATTGTCCATCCACATTCATTGCCCACTTCATCTGGTTGACTTTTTAAAAAACACTTCATATGGAGGATTTGGCATTTAAGTGGCTTAACTACTGGTCTGTCAGGTTATACTTCCTTTTTTTTCCCCCCTAGGTTACTGGTTGCATTTGAATTTGCATATCGTCAAACGCACACATTGAAAGGCTGTTGAGGGGAACATATGCTTTAAAGCTTTATTTATTTATTTGACACAGAGAGAGAGAAAGAGCATGCACAATTACCTCCACAAAGTACTAAGATTTCTCCCTCTCCCTGCCTTTTTTTTTTTTTTTTTTTTTGGCCAAAGGGAGAATAAAGCTTTGACCAATGACAGTTTTGATGAGATGGCTAGAAAAACTGCTTTCCTTCATCGGCATTTAGGAAATATTGCTTGGTGGTTTGGGACCCATTTGTTTCTACCACCTCCATCTATCTTTGCTTTATGGCTTTTGACTTTTGCTGCTTTAACTCCACACTCTGTTTTGTTCTACTTCTACTGTTTAGCTGCCAGGTTTGGTCTGGTTTCACTGATTTACTGTATCTAGCCTCATTCCCTCTCTGGATTCTGAATCCCATCCTCGAAAAGGCTGCCTCTGGCTCCTAGATTCACTCACTTATTGACTTAAGTTCAGTTCAATCAATAAACATTTTAGTCTAAGTGGGTGCAATTCCAGTAGCATAGATGTTTTCAGACAGCTTTAGATGGTGAAACTTAGCAATTTTAATTATTTTTGCAAAACACTATTAAATAGTGACATTCAATTTTATCCTGTGAACTGGAAATGTTTCAACTTAAGGAGAAAATCATGATACAAATGTATGTAATTAGGTAATAAAGCATTTTTATTTTTATATTAGATATTCTATTTATTCCTATAGAGGACTTATAGCATTTCTTTATTTTCTACTACAATTAACACACAGTGTCATTTATTATTATCGAAGCACTATTATCATGAAGTACCAGACATAGCCCAGAAAAGTCAGGTGTTTTTTTTTTTTTTTCAACTTAACTTTCTCCAATTCTTTTCCTATTAATATCAATTTGCTACATTTTGCTTATTTGGGAGTTAGTGCCAAATACTTTTAAAAATATTAAGGTTGAGTAACTAGAATTGGAGGACAGTCTGTTAAATTATTCCCCTCCCTGCGAATCGGGGAAGCACCACTCTTGCTCAGCATGGGTGTGAAGACCCCAGGAGACGCAGAGCGACTAGTTCAGAGGCCGTGGCAGAAGACCTTATTGGGAAAGTACTTCCAGTCTGTCCAGTGACACAGAAGAAATAAGGTCAGAGATCAGAGATCCATTTTAAAGGGTGCACTGACAAGCACTGCTGGAGAGTTTTTAGGAAGCACGGGGGCCAAGTTTGACACCTTAAAAGCTCCTGCATTTATTTCCTGACCAAGTATCAGTCTTGCCCATTGAAATCTCAGCCTCTTAATCTTGCTTCTACGTGGTATCATATTTTTTTGACTTGAGTGCCACTTTTCTGGTTTCTGTTAGTTCTCATTCTTTTTCATAGGTCCCAGAGTCCAAACACTGGTAGGGGGAAAATATCCCAATGATGTACATGTGGAAGCCTGACATAGGAAGAGAGAACAGGCAATAGATTTGTTAACTCTGGGCAGTTTTGCAAAAGAATCAATTTTGTAAACCAGCACTGTGATGCATGGGATCAGGCAGTGTTCAGGTAAGATGTCTGTGTGTCCCCATACAGAACATGTCCTTTAAAGTGGCTCCCTTTCAAAACTGTTCTAAGGTTTTTGAAGCTCTTCTCACATCTTATCACTTTTTAAGTATCTAAAAGAATCAATATTTGTTCTTTACAACATTCTAATTTTTTGTTGTTGCTATTGTTGAAGGACAATCAATGGTGATTTGCATAAACTCAAGGGCAATTTAAAAGACAATTGCAATAACTAAGATTGAAACTGGCATGTCTTTCCCTGGTGAGGTGTTATACATAGAAATGGCTTTCATCTCATAACAGAGAGGATTCATGTCTCCAGAACACACTAGTCTTCTCCTCTTATCTTTTCCCCCAAACAGCTGCCTGGGTGTTTGTTTTTTCCTTAAATGAAAATCCTAATCCTATCATGTAACAACATATTGAGCCTTTTCCATGATTTTCCATCACGCTAAGGATAGAATCCAAATTCCTTAACATGGCTTATAAGAATCTACTTCAGGGCTCTCAGTCCCAGCAGATCCAGCCCAGTTTTTTGTTTGTTTGTTTGTTTGTTTTAAGATTTTATTAATTTTGTGAGAAAGAGAAAGAGAGACAGAGACAGAGGGTGAGCACAAGCGGCTGGGAGGGGCAGAGGGAGAAGCAGACTCCCCACTGAGCAGAGAGCCCGATGCGGGGCTCCATCCCAGGACCCTGGGATCATGACCTGAGCCTGAGGCCGATGCTTAACCCACTGAGCCACCCAGGCAACACCAGCCCAACTTTTAATACAAATATTGTGTGATGCCCTCTTTTGTCTCCTGGAATGAGATCTACCACTTAAATGATTGATCTACACTCCTCAGGCAGTGTCATTGTAACGCCTCATCTTTACTATAAAAGAGAAATCTTAGAATGGAATAAAGTGTGTTAACAGTTCTTATTCCCCTAAACGTACACAAAAGAACATGTAGCATCAGTTGCCCCCAGCAGGCGTCCCACGACTAGGAGACAAGCCGGCCTGAAATGAGGCAAACACCACACACACCACAGTAGACACACCAGGAACCCAGGTTCATGGTGACTTCACAGAGCTGCTGAGTCAACATTTCCTAAAGCCCATACTATGTTCAGATGATACAAAACAATAAATTCCTTCACGGTTAAACTTTCTGCACTGGGTTATCTGCCTATGACATAAAACCTCATCACCAATACAACTAAATAAACACAGAGCATGAGGAACAGTGCCAACTCTCTCATCAGACTGCCCAAAGCATGCTTATTATGATCACCCAAAGAAAACAGGAAAACTTGTGTTCTTCTCTGATTTATAAGTATGAGATATTATGGACTTCATAATGATGTGTTACCACAACCACCTAATCGAACATGTTTCTACCTCATAATCCCTCAAGTTTAAGATCCAACTTTCCTGATTTCTTATGTTTTTTAACTTAACTGTGTAATATATTCCTTGGGTCTTTGAGGCAATGACACTAGTATTAATCCAAAGCTATCAGAGCTGGTTACCCCTGCCTCCTCCTACCTGTGCCGGTACAGGGAAGCAACATGCTGACCATCAGCATATCCGCAGTCCCACATTCCCATGAGGTTTCTTGGGCAGGCTGAGGAAACTAAAAACCCATAGTTAACTTCTTGTAAGTGATTATCTATATTCCCTTTTAAGTGTAATTTCCTAATGCCATAAGAAAACCACTTTCCCTATTTGTATTCTTTCCAAAAAAGTAAAATAGATACTAAACTGGCGATGTGACCATTCATGTTGTACTCGTCCCTGCTTTTCCTCTTGGGTTATAAACGTATTACAATAACTACGGCAATTAAGAGCCAACACTTGTATGGAACCATTTGTATATCAAGTTTCTATTCTAAACACTTTGAAAACAGTAACTCCTTTAATCCTATAATAACCCTAAAAGCATAATTACTATTTTATATTCCTATCGTACAGATGAGAACACTGAGGCACAGAGAGGTTAAGTCACTTGGCCAAAGTCACACAACTGTAAGCCAAGATTTGAACAGAAGGGCAGTGCTCTTAATCATTAGTCGCTCAATACAGGACATGCTGGGGGAAAGACTGGCTGATATTGGAAAATATGTCTTGAAAATATTAGAAAAATGAATCTGCAGGAACCTCAAAGCTTTTGGATGCAAGGAGATAAATACTATTTCACAAAGAGAACAAAGGGAAGCAAAGTAGTTCTTGAAGAGCCTGCAAAGCTCCAGTTAGAAACTCATCACTCTTTTCTTCCGCCTGGTCATCTTTAACCTTCTACATCCTGGAAATTTGGTTTTGAATCGGTCATAATCTCTTGCTCTCTGATGCACTAACACATACACACATTTGTCCATCTGCACATACACAACATTCAAGCACAATTGTGCCCCAAATACAGGGGAGCAAAATGAAATAAAAGCAGTCTCCTTCTCTTTGTTGATCAAATGTAGCCACAGAGTCATCAGGGGATAACTATCTTGATGCTTACTTCATGTACAAGGGCTTTGAAGAATATAGAGAAGTAACTTTCTATGTACCATTCTGAAAGAAAAAAAAAATGCCATAAAATCCAACTTACCTGGTGAGTGTCTTCTCTAGCAGTGAGGTTTGTTTTTCTTTATTTGTAGTGCATCTCGGTGATCAAAAATAACTGATCCACAGGTTCTGAAGTTTTCATTAGTAATCCTCTTTCACATTCATCAATAAATCAAAAAGCAATTTTAATCCTGTCTTCCCTCTAACATCAGAGCAAATATTTCGTAATAGGCAAGGGGCAAATTAGAGGACGTTCTCAAATGTAGGTGGGCCAGGACGAAGACACCTCGCTGAATTTGCCTGCCTGTGTGGCAGAAGCACATGGATAAAGTCAGAATGGTCTTCCCCCATCTCTATCAAGGCCAATGGCAGCTATCTCAAGGACCCACAAACACCAGGGGTTGGAAAATACTGTCCTTCTGCAGAGATGACTATAGGGCTGACCATGGAGATGAACATGGTCATCAAGTTCAATTACAAATAGTGTCTGGCACTAATCAAAAAGCAACTCTTTTGTTTAACTCCTTAAAAGAAAAGAAAAGAAAATACTAGAAAGAGGATAAAATAATGTCAAGACCTCTACCAAAGATGAATGAGCCTCCTTTCCAAGGTTCAGTCACATCCCACTCCATGGCTCCAACACTCAGAGATTCAAACACAATCCAAGAAGCCAACAGGTTATCATCTTTTCTCTTACTGAAAATAGTTCTCAGAACTATAATGTATTCATTCCCTTTTTTTTAATTAGGTGAAATCTATTTAATAAAGCAAGAAAGTCCTCAAAGAGGTCACAGATTTATCATGATGTTCAAAGTCATAAAATTATAGTTACAGGCTAAGTAGTTAAACCCAAATTACACACCACCCCATTAATTTTATAATCAATAGAGATTAAAGGAAATGAGAAAGTAAATGATAGGATCCTAGCTTAAATCAAATCAATACATATTTATTGGCATCTATTATGTTTAAAATGCCACGAGGAAGGCAAGGCAGTGTAGAGTCATGTTCTGTGCCTTCGAGTGGCTCACCATCTGGCTGGAAAATCTGTATGCAGCACGCAGAAGGTTTCTCCAGAAAGCAGTCACAATGCTAGTGTGTCACAAGATCCCGTACAAATACAGACCAGCAGACTCATGCAGAGGAGTGCTGGCAATGGTGCAGTAGCTAAGAGTATGGTCTCCAGAGCCAAGCTTGCCGGGTTTGTCCAGCTCATTGACCTGGGACAAGTAATTAGTCTTTCAGTGCCTCAGTTTCTTGAGATGAAGAGGAGACAGTACTACCACCCATGACGGTGGTAAAAATTAGATGAATCAGTACTTGCCAAATGCTTCCAAAATAAGGCCGGGCATACAGTAAGTGCTCCATAATGGTTAAATAAGGGAACTACTAATGAGAGAAGGAAAAGACCTATCAGTCTAAAGTTTCCTAAAATGCTGGTAGAATTTAAATGGGGGAGAAAAGACATCATGTTAATTTTCTCCTTATGGCTGATTCTTTCCTTACTGCTATAAACATCCTAAGGTCTCAACGATTCTAATACTTACAACTGATGAATGGTCCTCTACATCATTAGCTTTCTGTTAAAATCTCTCCTTCCCTTCATTGATAAATATTTTAAGCCTCAGCTACACATACACCTATTAATTGTTCATGATCATTCATTCCTCTGCCACTCCAAATCTGACTCCCTGCCCCCAACCTTCTTGCCCAGAGCATGACAAATAGCCTAATGCCTAAATCCAACATCCCCTTTTGATCTGGCACCATCCTCCCATCTACCTAGAGCATTAAAAATTATTCACCATTCCATCATCCCAACTTTCTCTTCCATAGGCTCTGTCTCTGCCATTAGAATGTTGTGTTGTAGCAACAACAACAAGGGACTTTCTTCCTCACATCTACATCTCCTGGTACTCAGTAGTTTATCAAGACCTAAATTGCTCTGCTAGACTCTTCTCTCCACCCAATGTGTCAAGGAGACTACTGACACGGCCCCCAAAATTTCTATACCTGGTGGACATACTTATCTAATTCTTTCCTCTTATAGGTTATAGATTATAGGTTAGGTTATAACATAACCTAATCATGGGAGTGAACTCTATCACGTTGAAGTCCTGGGCATATGACAAAGAAGGATCTCAGAGATGTCATTAAGAACCACCCTCTGGGGATGCCTGGGTGGCTCAGTTGGTTAAGTGGCTGCCTTCAGCTCAGGTCATGATCCCAGCGTCCTGGGATTGAGTCCCACATTGGGCCCCTTGCTCGGCAGGGAGCCTGCTTCGCCCTCTGCCTCTGCCTGCCACTCTGTCTGCCTGTGTGTGCGCGCGCACTCTCTCTCTCTCTCTCATAAATAAATAAAATCTTTAAAAAAAAAAAAAAAAGAACCAACCTCTGCCCTGCTTGATCAGGTGACTTTGAGTTAATCAAGGGAGGTTATCTCAGGTGGGTCTCACCTAATCAGGTGAGCTCTTAAAAGAAACTTTGGCCTTCCCAGACAGAAGCAGCTCAAAACCTAAAAGAAATTCTGCTGGAACGCAAGTAAAAGTAAGTTACCAGGTTGTGAGGGCTTTTGGAGGAGGTCATGTGGCAAAGACTTGAGCGCATCTTCCAGGAGTTAAAATGGTCACTGTCCAACAGCTGACAAGAGGCTGCGTAAGTCAGTCCTACAACCACAAGGAAATAAATTATGCCAACAGGAGGGAGTGTAGAAGTGGATCTTTCTCTTGTCATGCGCCTAGATAAAAACACAAACAGCTGATACTTTGATTTCAACCTTAAGAATACCAAGCAGAGAACCCACGTAATATAGGCCAGGTTCCAGCCCAAGGAAAGGGAGATAGCAAATTTGTTTTTTTAAGCTATAGTAGTCTCCCTTTACCCATGGGTGATATGTTCCAAGACCCTCAGTGGATGCTTGAAACTGCAAACTACGTACCCTATTACACTATTTTTCCTATACATAACACACCTATGATAAAGTTTAACTTATAAAGCCTAGTAATAAAATAATTATAATATATTGTAGTAAAAGTTATGTGAATGTGCATGCTCTCTCTCTCAAATTACACTGTAATGTGCTCATCCTTCTTCTTGGGATGGTGCGAGATAATAAAATGCCTATGTGATGAAATGAAGTGAGGGGACTATCCTAGGCATTGGAACATAGTGCGAGGCTACTAGTAACTTTCAGCTAATAGGACAGGAGGAGGATAATCTGCTTCTAGACCTCGGTTGACTACGGGAACTAAAACCATGTAAAGTAAAAGTGACAATAAGACTACCTTACTAGGTTTGTGGTCATTTGTTACCTGGCAACAGAAATGTAATATACCAGTTCCTCATTACCCACTGCCTCCCACAAGCCTTCTCTGGCTCTGTTGTCCTTACTTTACACTTCAGTGTAAGTTGTTTTCCTTTTGTCTTAGCCCTCTCCAAAGTGATTGAGTCACTTTAATAAGCACCTGTATGTGGTTCTGCCTAGATCTC
This sequence comes from Martes martes, assembly GCF_963455335.1. Classification (NCBI taxonomy): domain Eukaryota; kingdom Metazoa; phylum Chordata; class Mammalia; order Carnivora; family Mustelidae; genus Martes; species Martes martes. The sequence goes on along the minus strand of NW_027666454.1, from coordinate 98,708 downwards.
TCCACTCCTCTTCCCACCTAAATCCATGTCTTATTTTCCTATTGGTGCTCTGTGTGAGTACCAAACTCCTTATTGGATGGATCCAAAATCTACCTTGTTTTTACCCTCTCCACCTTATGCTCTAATTGGGCCAGTCCTATCCATGGCATTTCGATTTTCCCAGTATTGAATCTGTAGGCATCACAAGGAAATTCACCTTCTTCCCTCTCTATGATTAGAACCAACAACTGACCAGATCTTGATGGCTTTTAACAATGTATTTCCCATTCAGCCCTCTTTTCTAGTGCCAATGGAATTTAGACCTTATTACTACTATTCTGAGTTTTTTCCCCTAATTTATCAAAAACCTATTTAAAAATCTACATATTCACAAAATCTATGTGTTTGTAAGTCTTACAAAAGGCAATAAAATTGATATTCCCTCAAAAGCACCCTCAAAGTCTAACCTGTATAATTTCAATTCTTAGCTGTTGTCACTTAACTGCAAAGACCTCCTAATATTTTCTTTAACATCTTTGGGCCTCAGTTTCCTATCTGATTATTGGGGAAAGTGACATTTACCTCACAGTGTTAACAAGAGGATTCCAATAAATGGTGGCTGTCCTCATCATTCCCTGGGTCACCAGCAACAGAACAAGTTTCCTTGCTAATCAGGCTGGAAAGCTCACCAAGGCTTCCTGTTCTCCTTTCTCTATCCAATTACTGAACCCACAGGTGGCCATGACCATCATCTTGCATGGTAAGTTCATCAGAACATGTTAGGAGTCTCCATTCAGCTTGTCAACTCTTGCAGAAAGTCAACAACATTGTTTGTTTATCCTTGTCGCCCTGAACACTGGCTACCAAATCCATGATAAACAATGAAGAAGAAATTGAGAATTGGTTCAAGGGGCACTTGGCAGTAGAAAAGGAAGAGGACAGGGAAGAAAGTGGAATTGGTAAATGTGACAGGCAAGCTTCATCTCACCTAAAAAATCAAATGAAGCAAAGGTGCCCCAGCACTCTGAGGTTACTCTTAATGAGCAGTCCTCCCTGAGACACATGGAGAGCTGCTAAAATCAGATCTTCTTCAGGATCGTTAAGATTCTCCCATGGGAGGAGGGAGGAAGACTCAAGTCCTTATCACATGGAATCCAAAGAGAGTACAATATCAACCGAAGAGTTTTATACTTAAGTAACTGGATATGCTTGACAATTTTCAGTTAGTTCATCTGCCCCAAAGGTGTAAAGGGTTGAAAATCTTTTTTTTTTCCTTCTGCAGCTGAAAAATCTCTCTATAAAATGAGGACACTTTAAACCAGGTTGCCAAAGAGATGACAGCCCTGAGGTTTAGAGATGGCGTCTCTCGTAAACCCAGCGGGCTCTTACTCAGAGTACCCAACAGTGACACAACTTTATTTTCTGCCAAACATCAGGGACACAACATTCATAAATATTCTGGTTCTAATTTATGACAAACCAGAAGGCATCAGTTAAAAATTTTATAAATACCTTCTTTTAAGAGGCTTAAAGCTTTCACTGATTTCTTCCAACCATCATTGTCAGAGAATCAGAAAAAGGGGAGGAAAAAAAGTTCTAAAAGTAGATATGTTCTAGTCAACATGTGAGAAGGAAGGGAGTCTCAGAGCAGGAGGAACTGAATATGCAGCCAGAATGAAAAGACACACAAACAGGAAAGAACTAGGGAGTCCGGAGAACTTTCACAAACAGGTATAACACCTTCAGGTCCTACACAGAATGCAAAAATAAGCGAAGTGACACTTCTAGGAGCCTTTGCCCCATACACCGAGCAGAGAGAACAAACGTGGTGGGACAAGATCATCTCCAGTGGGCAGTTCTGTTGATGTGATCAGCAATGCAGTGGTAATGCGCCCAGGGTACTGGGGAGGGTAGGAGAGAACCCACGGACGTATGTGCTGGGTGTGAGCATGAGATGGTCAAGGAGAGGATAAAAATGTTACTGCTTGTTGAGAACAGGTGCATGTGATTTTATACACAGGATCCCCACGACTAAGGTTATCATCATTGTATCCATTGTACAGATTTGGAAATAGAGGCACCAAGAAGCTAAGGGAGAAAGTAGGTTATTGTTGAGCAAACATTCCCTTCCTCTCCCCAATATTCAATGGAGAAGAATCCCACCCTTCGCCTTTGATGTTAGACTTGGTCATGTGATTTGCACCACAACGTGAATGGAAGAATAGTGTCCCTTCCTAAGCTTTATGCAGAAAGAGGTCTGTGCTTTGTCCCCCTTGGAGCTTCCAAGGACTCTGAGAAGAATATGCTTCAGGTGGCCACAAAGCCTCTGTCCTGAGCACCAATGTGAGACAAGTGGGGCAGAGCCTCCCTACCCCACCTGCAGGCTTGCAGGATTAACAGAGCTGTGAGATAGTGCTGCATCCCACTGACATGGTAAGTCACCCCTTCGCTGAGGGGTCTAAGAATGATTTTTTGCCACTTAGTAGCTCTGGGTCCCCTGGCTGAAACACAGAAGCCATTTTCTAACCATGTTAGTTCTCCTGCTCAGAAAGGAGGAGTGGGTGGAGCTTAATATAGAAACCTATTTTCTGATTTCCACCTCACACATTCTAAATATAGCACATTTCTTACTTAGTATGTCTTGCTTCTGAGTAAACTGGATTCTGAAAGAGTGTACCTCATCTTGCTCTGCTTTCTCCTGGCTGTCTTACAGACTGTTTTTTGTTTCCCCCCTCCCTTAAGCTGCCTGCTTGCACTGTTATTTTTACAAACCACATTAACTGAAAAGATTGCATTTTATTTTTTTATATCATTATCTCCCCCAAAGAGCACTTTACTCTTCACTGTATTTTTGGATATCTCATCTGGCATTTTTTTGTGTTTCTGTTTCCTGCACTTACCTCCATCAAGTTTAGATAATAGTCAGGGGCTCTTTGAGGACTCAAAGCTTTTACAGAACATTGTGGGGATTACATCCATAAAAGGCTTGATGTACTCTGCGGATCAAAGATCTCTTTCTACCACCTTCCAGAAGTTTCATCCTTTGAGATTAAGCCAATAGTTTCAAGGGCAGTGAGTTTTTGGCAGCAATAATCCTTGACTACTCTAAAGTAAGATTGCACCTTTGTCTCAGTCTTGGTTTTCCTGAATATATTAAAAAAAAAAATACCAGAAATATTACCATTTACTTCCTTCTGCTCCTACATCCAACATTCTTGGCATCATAATTTCCTTTTATGATACAGGCTTTATAATTTAGTATTTTAACTTTTCCCAACAAAGTGGACTAACAGCCCATTATAGAAGGGCGGAGGAAGCTCTCTCAACTTGCAAACCTCTACAGGCTCACCCTTAACTACCGAGTTGGTTCAGAACACCCTAGCATGGCATACGGGTGCTCCCTGCCTGCCAGACTGGCCCTGTCTTTTGCCACCTGCTCTCTCCAATTCATTCCCCAACTTCTTAAAAATGACCTAACACCTGTGCTTTCAGCATATCTTTTATTTATTCTATTTCTTTTGCTATTGATGGAAGAAACCTCAACCAAGTCAAATATCCTGTCTGCGGCCACACACCTAGCCATGGGCAGCACTGTCATACCAAAGTCACTAGTCTCCGTCTCCTAAGCACTCCACTCCCACCAAGTGCCTTTGCGACATGGTTCCCTCTGCCACAAAGGCCTTGCAAACTCACCTTTGCAGTGAGCACTTACTGAGTCTCCAATGCCAACGCTGTTTTCTCTTGCTACCTTTTCATGACCAGTCAGAGATAAAAATAACTGCTGCTCCATTTGTGTACCCCTTGCCTAATTTTATTAGGGAAGAAATAAAACACTGCATTTATACCTCTGTTTGCCCCATGACCCCAAATCTACTTGAAGGCAGGAGCCTCATTTGTTAATCTTCAGAGCTGAACTGAAATTCAGGCACATTGCAGGTGCCCCAAAACTAAGTGTTGAACCTAATCTAGATAACAGGAAAATCAGTTACTAGAATTACTTGAGAAAAGGAAAGAGTGTGTGAAAATGTGTGTGAATAAGGTATCCATATCGGCATATAATATATATGGGCTATCTATAATAATATAGGTAAAATAGGGTTCTATATAGATACCTGGTATGGGTGATCCACAATATGCTGATGGAATAATGATAAAAACTGAGTACGAAATAAGATAGTGGCCAAATACCTCTCCATGGAATTTTTATCTAAACAGACACTCTTTTAAAAGCCTTTGAGGATGGCTTATCAATACTTGATAAGCAGGAGACAGAGTACGGGTCACTTGTCAAAGGAAAGTAACTTCTAATTTGCACTGCAAAGCTATTGTGAAGGGTTACAGGATCCTTAAGAAACGTCTTTTGAAGAACAAGTGCTCCCAGTACATAAAATTCACACAATTCTACTAGGAATGCAACTTAACAAAAAGAACAAAGTTAATGTGTTGCCACACAAGACAATGTCTTCTTGGATTTTGCCACCTACCAACATCAACTTACACATCATTTATATTTGATGATTTAAAAAAAAAAAGAAAGAAACATGTTTCACATTTGTTTTTTACTTATAAGACAAGGTCAAGAGAGATCAAAACACTTGCTGGAAGAACTGCCAACCTCGACAGCTCCTGGTTCCTGGCCACCTCACCTGTACCCACTATTTCTCTGAACATTCACTCTTCCCTTTGGGAATCTTTTGAAGTTGCATCCCACTGTCCAGCCCTCTGTATTTGGGTATTCTTCCAGATCTCCACTGATGGCCAAGTCTCCAAGAAAATCTCTATGCTGTAGTCACTTTGAAAGAATGGGCAAATTAAATACTCAGCAAGAACCAAAGGTCCCCATGATGACGTCTTTGCCTTTCAGACATACTTTCTTCTGTCCTCCTCCTCCATCCTGGGGGGTGAAGGCTGGGGGTGGTGCAAAGGGGATAATTCTAGGTGTATATCAATCTGAAAATACTCACATGCGATCCTGGTTTTCCAACAGGACCTCTGGAGTAAGACCGTCGCATTTCTCTGTGTCTTGAAAATGCTGCCGAATGTACATTACCTTGTCTCCATTTCAGGTTTTAATAATAAATTCAAACTGTCTTTTCAAGCCATTTTCTTTAATGCCTTGACAGACTTTTATCTAGAGTACTAGATAAATGCTTGCTTCATCCCAAAGACATAGCAGAAAGAGTAATTTCTCTTCAATTTACTCCTGCATTTTGCCTGTTAATTATTTTGAAACATTTTTGCAGTAGATTGCTCCATCCCATTAAAATAAAAAATCTCTCCTAAATTTCCAAACCACTCCCTCCCACCCCCCAATCATAGTTTTTACACTCAGTGGTTGTCAGTTTTGAAGTAACATTTTACTAACTACAACATTTGAAGTTAAACCAAAGCAAAGAGATATCATTTGTTACGATGTTTTTCTCATCTGTAACACAGATCAGGGTTCTTCTTTTTCCCTTTATTTTACATTGCTTCCCAACAAATACATCTGGGGTAAAAATAGTAGCCCTTGCAACGAAAAGGGTAACATACACTCAGTGCATAACTGAACTGTACTGGCCAGACAGGATAAATGGCACAGAAGGAGAGCAGTGATGCATCACAGGACCACCCCTGATCCATCAGTCTGCGGCAAGGACGATGGTGTGCACCAGCGGCAAGCCATCGGCATGCATGTTTTCCTCTGTGACTGCTGCCAAAACATCAGCCGTCCAGTACCTCCCAGTCTTTGGCCAAACCCTGATGGGGAGTAACTGCAAACCATAAACTCTCAGTCCTTTAAAAACATCCGTAATGGATAAAGTATGCAAATACAGCCATGGATAAAGTATGCAAATACAGCCACCAACACTTCCAGAGACTCTAACTTATAAATGACGGAGTGTTACTGGAGTTGATTTTTAAATGAAAAATTCAGATGTGATGGCAAGGCAGTTTTTCACAGTCCTCCGTGGGATCCAGGAGTTGATACAATATTGAGGAATTGTATACTTCATGATGTAATTTAAAAAAATCATGAATTTATTTATTATTTTATTTATTTATTTATTTTTACCACCAACTAGGTTTATGAAGAATGGTGCACATGCTTGCTAAAGTATCAAAGTAAATATTTCATTTCCTTCGGTGAGGTAGCAAGGCGAATGCTTCATGGGTGGGCACATGAAAGCCCAGGATTCCTTTTGGTTCCTTTACACAGACAGACAAATACCAGAATGAGGTACTTCTATTCAAAAATCTAATCAGCATGTCTGTGTTGTGTATCTACTCTATGTCAGGCACTGTCCAAGGTTCTGGGAATTCAGAACTGAACAAAAAAGAACAAATAATTCTGCCTTCATGGAGTCCGTTCTAATCCATCCATTTTTCTCATCTTTACAGATCTGAGCTGAAAGATGCATATTTCCATTTCTGAAGTATTTCATGTTAAAATTAACACAGTTCCAATTTTACTTATTTTCCTGGAGGGTATGGATTTTAAAAAGCCAGTCATCTCCAGAGGATATTACCCTGATGTCTAGGAAAAGGATTTTTAATCCGAGATTCTTTTAACTCCTCATCTGTTCCACAGAATGCGAGGCTATGAATGAAACCACAAAGGCTACAAGAAAAGTAAAAACTGTTTTCTGAGTAGAAAAAGTAGAACATCTGATGTGTACCTCCTATTTTATACTTTCCTACATACATATATATATTTCATGACATCCATCTTTGGCTCAAATTCACAAATGAGATCCATTAATATCCCAAATTCAGTAGAGCGTCCTTGAAAATTTTCAAAGTGGCAAACAAATTGAGGAGAACATCTACCTTAAAAACCCATCTTTGATGTTCTTGATCAATAGTTGGCATCAATAAATCTCCAATAGACATGTGGGCAAGACTGCTGGAGCCAGGCAAGGATTTTTCTTAATATGGACACTGATGTCATTTAGGCAGAGAGAAGCCAGGCAGATTTGCAATAAGAGGGAAGTGATTATATAATACATCCAAACCATAAATAAACACTCCATTAAGTTATAAAATTGTTTGTCCTTAGGAAGGCTTCCTGTGAGCCACTTAACTTAGAAAAAAAGAAATAAATAAAAGGAAAGCTCTATTAATCATTCATTTGGCCAAAACCTACTGAATCCTTGCTCTATATCCAGCACAACATATCATTATCATTGTCATGACCATCATCATCATCATCATCACTGTGTTGAATTTACCGTGTACCAAACACAGAGCTGGTTGATGGCATGTCTCATCTCATTTAATCAGTGAGCAACCCATTAGAAGTTGTATATAACTGTTACCCTCATTTTAGATGAGCAGCTGAAATAAATGATATCAAAGAGGTCATGGTATCCACTTGTGGTCCCACAGCAAATTAAATAAGCAGGCACCAAATGGGCATTTACCAGTCTCCTAAGACTGTGGTCTTTAGCACCCCTTGCTCCAGCTTTGAGATGTAACTGACATATAACATCGAGTGAGTTTAATGTGTATAATGTGCTAATTTGATACACATACATACTGCAAACTACTACCACCATAGCTTTAACTATCACCTTTATCACTTCACATAATAAATAACCATTTCTTTTTTGTGATGAGAACATTTAAGATATACTCTTAGCAACTTTCAAATATATAATGAAGTATTACTGACTATAAGCACCACAATGTACAATAGATTCCAACTTATTTCTCACGTAACTGGAAGTGTGTATTTTTGGACCAACATCTCCCATTCCCCCCAACCCCAGGCCCCGGCAATCAGCATTCTCATCTCAGTTTCTAAAAATTTAGCTTTGTTAGGTTCCAAATGTAACTAATACATGGTATTGGTTTTTCTGAGTTATTTCACTGAGCATAATGCCCTCAAGGTTCATCCATGTTGCCTCAAATAACAAGAATTCCTTCTTTCTCATGGCTGAATAATATTTCACTATATACATATATATACATACACCCCACATCTTCTTTATTCACTCATCCAATGACCAATATTTAACTTGGTTAATGTGAATAATGTAATGAACATGGGTATATAAATATTTCTTTGAGATCCTACTTTCATTTCCTTTGGATAGTTTCCAGAAGTGGGATTCTATGGCTCTTTTTAAAAGTTTTTTGAGGAACTTGCATAGTATTTTCCATAGTGGCTGACAAATTAATATTCCCACTAGCAGGTGCACAAGGGTCCTCTTTTCTCCACATCCTCACCAACACTTGTTGTCTCTTGCCTTTATGATTTTAGCTATTCTGACAGGTGCGAAGTGATAGCTCAGTGCAGTTTTGATTTGCATGTCCCTAATAATTAGTGATGTCAAGCATCTTTTCAGGTATCTATTGACCATGTATATCTTCTTCAGAAAAATGTCTATTCAGTTCCTTTGCTCATTTTTAATCAGGTTTTTTTCTGTTGAGTTGTAGGAGTTCTATATATATTTTCAAAATTAACCTCTTATCAGATATATAATTGCAAATATTTTCTCTCATTCTGTAGGTCGCCTTTTCTTTTTGTTGATTTCCTTTGCCAAACAAAAAAGCTTTTGAGTCTGATGTAGTCCCGTTTCTTGATTTTTTTCTTTTGTTGTTTGTACTTTTGGTGTCAAATCCAAAAACACATTTCCAAGACCAATATCTAAAGGTTTACCCCTTATATTTTCTTCTAAGATTATTACTATTTCAGATCTTATGTTCAAGTCTTTGATCCATTTTGAATTGATTTTTATGTATCGTATAAGATGGGATTAAGCCCACATTCTTAACTACTCCATTATTCCCAAATCAGTTGCTGAATTGTGGATTCATTTGCATCATCAATTTTGTATATGAGTTGGAAAGGACTTTAAACATTATCTAATGAATGATAAACTTCAGAAGTTAGCCCATGTCTCATGATCATCTAACTTGTTAGAGGCAGAGATGAAACTAGAATTTAGGTTCTAATACAAGCTTGATTCTACTATTCCATATGTAATTGTGAATAAACCATAACAATAAGGATAATAGTAGCTTGTGGAATCTATTATCTTTCAAAACTTTAAGCACTCATTTAATCTTCACAACATAGGAAATGGATCTTACCATCCCCATGTCATGGGTGAACAACTATGACACAAGATAATGTCTTTTCCAAGGGTACGTAAGTACTAAGTGGTGGAGCCAAGATTTGAATGCATATCTTCACAGTTCTCAAGGCCAGCTTTAACTACTATACTATTCTGCTCTTGATAACAAAAATCAAATTTTCTCAATGTATCAAAATTTAAAAAGAAAAAAAAAACCCTCAGTTTCTCTATGATGCTTCTTTGACCACCCCAATCCAGATTTATAACCTTTTCTCAACCATGCTTTGAGATTTTGACTATTAGCTTGATTCTGTGAACACACACACCATCTCCCAACATATCATTGCTTCTGAGATCAGAGGTTGTATCTTTAATCCTATCTGTTCCTCTCCTAGTACCTCATTCTCACAGTACACTGACTATAGTAGATGGTCAGCAAAAACTCTCTGAAATGGACATTAAAAAATGTGCAGGTAGCTGACTAAGATAGTTTAAATTCACGTTACTCAATTTGACAGAGGGTTGTTTATGCAAAACGATCCATATCCGAATTCAGGGAAAGTCTACATCTAAATATATTTTATAAATAAGCATTAAACTAATAGCTGCTTGCCTGATTTAATTTAAGATATTTCCTACCTTATGCACCAAAATCACAACTAGTCAATGAATTAGTAAATACCTACATACTTGAAGTTCAACAATAGCTGCATGGAATAATGAATATATCACAGTATTTTGGAAGTTATAAAAAATTAAGAAAGACCCAACATACGTACATAGGCTAACTATATATTAACTTAGGAAACTCTACAACTCAAATTTAAAAGAAATTGTGCTTGATCATCAACTCCCTTTTACTAAGACAGCAGGAAAATTGAAACATTTTTGCTGATAACCAACTAATCACACAGCTTGATTAACCCAAACTCTCCATTTCCTTTTCAATCAGAATGAGTGATGTCCTCGGTGCCCAGAACACTGGTTGCCTAAGCTCCTTCCCACCACACTATACAATCTATTTCCATCAACTCAGTTGTATGTTTAACCAGGAATCTATATACCCATTCTCAAGCCTATTGTATTTGTGACTGTATTCATGTGATATAAGCATAATATAAATTAATGAAATATGAGTGCAGGAAAGAGATCTGTTTCCTTGGGAGGATAAGTCCAAACTCATGAGAATAAGTGGCTTTATATTAGATAAAAGAAACTTTACAAGGTGGGGAAAAAACATGGTAAAATTTCAAAAGAATCGTGCTTATAATTGCTTTGCAAGTGTCCATGGTTTTTTTCTACTTCGAAGAAACTGTAACCAATGCATTAGGACTATCATTTATACAGAAAAGTAGAGGTGAAACTCCAAATAGCAAATTCACATTTAAATAGGGTCTAGATTGAACAAAGGATTGGCCAACAGGCACATTTCAATGTCCTAAGTTAAAATAAAAATTTTATGTAGCATTTTAATTTTTTTCTATTTTCTAAAATTTATTTTGTATTTCTAAAGCCACTTTTTATTGCTTCAACCAAATGTTTCAATCAGCTGACCAAATAGAAGTCATAACTGATCTGAGTAAAAGGGCTTCTGTAGTACTTTTTGCAAGCCATGGGTAGCTAGAGGGAAGATGGGCTCTGGTCCTGGGCCTGGCTTCCAAAATCGTCCTCATTCTGTACATTCTTAGCCTACTTTCACCTGTGCTAGCTCTGAGAGCCTCACGGCACCTCCTCATGTCCTCTGATCTAGTCTCTTATGCACAAGTTTTTCCTCCCTCGAATTCTTCCCGGAAGGTCCCCAAGCACTGTGAATGTCCATTCCTTCCTGCCTGTACCTACACTTCACTCCACCTCTTCTCCACCTGGTTATAGGCATCACCTCCTCCCCTTTTCCTGATTCTTTAGTTTTATTCACATCACCTCCTCTGCTCCCCTTATCACCAACACATGCTGGCCCCATCTGGTGTTTAGCCTGGCTGTGTTCATCCTCAGTTATAAGCACCATAAGGATCAAGATCTACGTTGTTTTTACCATAGGATCCCTAGCATCCAGCCTCTTGCCTGGTAGAAAATAAGTACTCAAATACGTAATTTATGGATACACTCATTAATGAACTAATTTAGGTAACTGTTCCTCCAAAATTCCCAAAGACAGGAATTCTTCCTTCTCTCACATGCACTTTCTATATGGCCCCCTGCATATGAAGCCACTCCGGGCTATTTCCCTGTGCAGAAAGATTTGAACTAGGGCCTTTTACATCCATTTCTGAACTCTGTTCTTTATGTTTCAGATAGGGGGCTGTAAGGACCAATGTCAGGTGACAGGTGCTCAGAGGAGTCCCACCCCAGGTCACACGGTCTGGGTGATTTCCCTGGGTGCATATTCTGTTCTTCTTAACCACCAGAACCAACACTGAGCAGCCTGATAAGATGCCAAATGGCATTCTCTTCTCTCCAGGCATCATGTGTCTCCTGACCCATGCATGTCAAGAACCTCTTCTTTAAAATTCTTGGACTCCTGGAAGGGTTGAAGGGCATATATTGTCTTTTAGAATGGAAAGAGTATGACAGAGCATCTCTGAAAAAATTGGCTAGTCCAGAGACAGCAGGGTTTGTTCAAAAGTACTCCCCTTCTCCCACTGCTTTATGAGCAAGAGATTCCCATGTTGATCTTAATTCACTGAAGTCATGTTCGTATTCACACTGCCTGCCATCACATTTAAATCATTTATTCTTCCTTATTACTTGCCAAGCTACTCTCACCCTGCTTTACATCTACAGATGTACTACCGTTCACACTCAGTCAAGTTCTGAAAGTTCCAACTTGACCTTGCCCCTTTAGTCGCATTTCAGAGAAGTAACACAGTTAAGACCATTATTCATTAACCAGTAAAAAAAAAAATTCTTAAATAACCAAATGGTTCCTAAGCTTCTCTGAGTGTTCCAGGAACAACTAACTCACTGTCCTGGGTCTGCTTCTCCTCCCCATTTAAATTCCAGACTAGCAATTGATATTTACCCAGTCAGAAGCTCCCACGGCTGGATTTTCTATCAATTAGGGAAAAATTGGGCTTGTTTCATTTCTATTTTTTAAAAGAATTTTTTAAAGATTTTATTTATTAGAGAGAGAAAGCACAAGTAGGGGGATCAGCAGGGAGAGGAAGAAGCAGTCTCCCCACTGAGCAAGGAGCTTGATACAAGACATGATCCCAGGACCCTGGGACCATGACCTGAACCAAAGGCAGACGCTTAACTGACTGAGCCACCCAGCTCTCCCATGGGCTTGCTTCATTTCTGTCACTTCATTCCAAATGTCCTGCTGCCTGTCTCTACTTGGAAGAGGATATATAAATGCCACCTTTTATATAAGCATCATTCTAATTTTTATAAGGAATTTTAGATATATCAAATTCAGAATATACCAAATAACACAATATCCTAAATAATAAGAGACCATATATTGAGTACTTACTGTGTACCAAGTCCTGTACCCAGAACTTTACCTGCATTATCATTTCATTCTCTCAGCAGTCCTAGAACAAATGTGCTATTGTTATCCCATCACAAGGAAGCTAAGCATAAAAAATTTGCCTGTAGTCATAGAAATGTAAATTCATTTATGTCAAATTCCCAGTCCAAACTTTACAGCTCAAAGGATCTCCAAATGCAAATGAACAAATAAACAAATTTTATATAGATCTATAGTTCTTCTCTGGATGTTCTTTAAAAAAAAAAATATCAATGAGGCAACAAATCTCTAGAATTTCTCATTTCAGGATATTTTCACTAAAGTTAAATCTGTCACACAAACACTATCTGGCCTCTCTTTCTAGTTGGTCAACTTGGAACTGAGCTAAGTACAAATAATATAGGACAATACTATACATTATATTTAGCACCTAAGGTACTTTGGTCGTTCCACTGGGATACTATTCTGTTACTTTAATTGCAACCTAGCGAGAGCAACACTTCATGAACCTCTTAAACATGATATCTAATTCCAAGAGGTCATCGTTTCCTGAAAAGGTACAAGTTCATTTCTTCTGGTTTTTTGTGGTTTTGTTCTCAAAATTCCTTCAAAGCCCAATAAGGTAGAACCAGATGGAATCACTGTCTTTACTTGATGGAGCAGGAAGAAGAACCAAGGTGGGGGTGGGGGTCGAGCTTACACATAAAGAACCTGAGTATTTCACTAATGTTTGATGAATCACAGAAGAGCTTTAGCTTTTCCCTCTTTGGATTCCTTCTTGATTGTGCTACCAGTAAGTTTGACCAAACCACTTGCCTGCTAATGAAGTGTCAACAGAGGACACAAATTCATGAAACTGTATGATACTAAAAATGACCAGCAATCCTTACACAATAGAAATAGATACTCTTCTTGAAGGTACTTTCTTGGGAGCAAGAGGAGCCTCCACTCCACCAAATCATTTAAAGAGTAGGCTAAAGATAACAACATCTTTAAAACAATTTATCATCTCAAACTTCTCCTTGAACAAGTGTTTTTTGTTTTGTTTTTGTTTTTGTTTTTTAACCTTATAGAATAGCCACAGGGGGGGAAAAAATCACTTAACCTATGGGGATCACAACACAGATGCTTTTTTAAATATAGCAGCATACTAACTGGTTAACATAAGCAAACCATTTTCAAATGGATGCTGGAAGTCTTAGACCAAGAATTTCTTTAACACTTCATATTTGAAATATATAGAGAGAAATACAGATCTATATATAATAGTATTAAAGAGATAATAATTTTATTTTATTTTAAAGGCACAGAGATGCCTTTAAAAGTTCAACTTTCTGTTCCATGTATCTTCTTTCTGAAAGTTGATTCTTTTTTCCAAGTACCATTATTCTGGTCTATCATTTTAGGTTATTTTTCCTTCCAGTCCCTCTTAAAGGGAGATGATTTGCTCTTTGTTCAAAGAGAAGAGATTTCTTCTCAAAGTTTGATTGCTTTATCATCTGGCCGAGGGTCTCAATTCATCTTCCCATTAACAAAGACCTTTTACACAGTATCAAGAGAACTTCTGCTGGTGAGAGGAGGAAAGGTCTATAGAAAAGGGAAGATCTTCCCCAACTGTCTTTAAAAAAAAATCCTTCTAGGGGCGCCTGGGTGGCTCAGTGGGTTAAGCCTCTGCCTTCGGCTCAGGTCATGATCCCAGGGTCCTGGGATCGAGCCCCGCATTGGGCTCCCTGCTCAGCAGGGAGCCTGCTTCCTCCTCTCTCTCTGCCTGCCTCTCTGTCTACTTGTGATCTCTGTCTGTCAAATAAATCAATAAAATCTTAAAAAAAAAAAAGAAAGAAAAAGAAAAATTTAAAAAATAAAAAAAATAAAAAAAATAAAAAAAAATCCTTCTAACAGGAAAGGTAGATCATGATTTTTCTGGCCAAGGAAAGACTGCACAAAGACCCTAACTATATTATATTTGAAGATGAATAAATGAACAGTGCAATGTTTTCTTGATGTGGTCCCAAGGTCCTCACCACAGGCACTGCCTGGAGACTCTATATGAATTACTATCCATACACTACAGCAGTGGTTCTCAAATACTAATGTACTTAAGTGTACCTTTGACAGCTTGTTCTAACATAATTTCCTGAGCCCCACCTCCAGAGGTTCTGATTCTCTGGGTCTGGATGGGGTCCATGAGTTTGCATTCCTAATAAGCCCACAGGTGATAACCAAATGCTAGTCTGAGGACCACACTTTGAATATCACTCCCGGCCACTGTGATACCAAAGCATTGAGGTAAATTTTATCACTCATTCTGCATCTAAAATTCTGTTCTTAGATTATTTCAGTCTGCAGTCTTATAAGAAGCATTTGGTCTTCAAAGAAACCATACTGCTGAAATGGGAGGCTATCCTCTTCAGGAAGGAAGGAAGGAAGGAAGAAGGGAAGGAAGGAAAGAGAGGGAGGACAGAGAGGAGAGGGAGAGAGAGAAAGGAAAGGGAGAAAGGGAGCAGAGGAAGGAGAGGGAGAGAGAAAGGAAAGACAGAAAGGAAAGGAAACGAAACGAAAGGGAAGGAAAAGAAAGGAAGGGAAGGAAGAGAGGGAGGGAGAGAGAAAAAGAGGGAGGGAGGGAGGAAGAGAGGGAAAGAGACAAAGAGAAAGAAAAACTTAAAGCAATGGGTCTTCACTTGGAACAGAGAGCAAGCTGACTCTGGTTTACAAGGCCTATCTCATTCCTGATCTTTGTCATTTGAGAGAGATGTGAGCAGTCGAAGTCAAAAATGCACACTGTTTTTCATATTTCTCCCCTGTAGGCACTCAATGAGGGTTTTTTGTTGTTGTTGTTGTTGTTTTTATTTTTGGGGTTTTTGTTTTGTTTTGTTTTGTTTTGACAAGAAAGAGATCAAAGACAAAGACACAGAGTTGACATCACCAAAAACTAGCAAACTTCAAAGCAAAAAGTAAATAAAAATCAAGCATTTCTGTTTATATCAAGATTCACCCCCACAATCCCTCTATTCATCCTCCTATACAAAAGAGAAAACTTAACACTATAATAGCCACTCTTCAAAAATGATTAAATGAATATCATCCAAAAGTCAGATTACTGGGAACATGTCTAAACCCTTTATGTGCAAATCCATACAGTGGTGGCTGGAACACCAAACATCTAGGAAAAAACAGACATACTCCTTACTATAAAGCAGAGTTGCAAATCCAAATGTCTACAGCCTAAGAAAGGTAATTTAAGGGATGAAACCAGGAGTAAAAGAAGAGAGAGCACCAGGGACCATGGAGAACCTGAGTGTCATGGCCTTATCAGCTGCTCCTAATTAGCTGAAGTGCAACTATGATAACATCAGAAATTCATTTTCTTTTATTCCTTCCAGTCCTATTTCTTGGATTTTAAGTTGAGTTACAGATACTATGTTTGAAAAGTCACAGGGAAACTGGATGAAGGTTAACTTCCTCCAGAGAAGGTTCATCCTAGGCTGTAGTAGGCAGTCTGAGATGGGTCGGGTTGCCTTTATCCAACTCAGGATTGAGTTGACTCAAAGTTGACTGACATTTTGAGAGATTTGGTCTGCCTCTTCTGCTCACATTTTTAGATGTAGTTTGAAAGCCTATGGTGTTTACCAGGCTCCCTTGTCCTTCATGGATATTGAACTCCAATAGTTTTACCCTTAGCAATGAGAGACTGTCACAGTGAGCGCTTTGCCTTTTCAGTGATTTGCTTCTTAGCTTCCTAGTCCCACACCCTACATAGCACAGAAATTAGGCAAATGCCTCCAGGGATGAGACTGCCCAAGATCAGGCTAATTATCTAGCACCTGCCTTCCTTCTGAGGTCTCTCGCCCTCAACTCTCAGCTACTTCCTTATCCCTCAACTTCGATGTTTGTCTCTTCTACCTTATGAGATCGCCAAAAAGCCTTCTTCCTTCTCTGCTCCCAGGCACAATCTTTTGTCTGATTTCTCAGCTTTCATCCCCCACTAAAAATTGGAGTGATCCCTTAAGCGAAAAGCATCTTGTGGAATGCTGCCTCACCACTTTATAGCTCCCTCTGTTCTAGGAATCTTGGTTTTTTTGGCAACTTTTTAATGTCTTCAAATTAGGTGCATTTCAGATTTTAATTTAGCTTCTCTACTGTTTTTGAAGAAGTGTTAGTTTTTCATAGACCACCCTATTAGCCAGAAGCAAAAGCCCCAGGTAGGTTGGTTGACTAATTGGCTGGTTGCCTGATTGATTGATTGATTGATTGATTTTTTAAAGATTAAAACTAACACGTATTTTATTTCCTTGATTGAAAGCCTCATGGTACACAGAACATGTAGAAGAGTTGACCTCAGTCTTGTTCACACTGACTCATGTGAGCTGCATTTGGGCTTTCTATGCCTGAGACTGCTCAACTGGTGTTGTTGCCATAGGTTTGTTCTTTCCGAATCAAGTTGGGTACTTTCATATAAAATCTTATTTTTAATTCCTATTCTGGCAATTCTTTCCAGGATTCTTAGCTTTGCATAAGTATACCTATGATGGGACCAACATTCTCAAGTCACTAACATAAATCCCCCTATTCCAACATAGCAAGATCATCTCATTCTACTTGTTAACAAAAAAAATGTCCAAGGTGAACCACAGCAGAGTCTCATGAACCATACAACACTGACTCCTGTGCACAGGGAATGCTTCTGTCACCTAAAATTCCCAGGAGCCTCCCCTTGGTGGAGTCACCAGGCTCTGGTATGGAAGCCATGGGCTCCAGCCCAGGCTAATTTAACAGAATAATACAACTACTTCCCCCAGGAAATAATGTATTTAATCTGAAATTTGGGAGTTAACTTCATATTTAAACACTTAATCTACATGAGCTATGTAGCAATTATTTTGGGTAAAAACTGACTACTATATATATATATTTCTATATATATATATATACACACACACACACACACACACACACACACACACACACACGATTTCAAACAAGACATCAAACTAATACTTTTGGTTCAGTGATCTCTTTTAAGACAGGTATGTCAGGCAATTTTTGTATTTTGTCAGCAGCCTTAAAAGAAATTTCAAGTAACCACAAATCATTGTTACACTTCAGAGTACTTGAGACACTCCAGATAAATATTTGATGATAGAGGGACAGTAGGCGGGGGAATGGTTTCATCTAATACGTAATAGAAGAAAGTGACAAGGCACCCACCCTTATGTTTATCAGGGAACAAGAAGAGAACGCTCTGGCAGAATATCACTCTCAGAGTTGCCAGTAATTGGCCCCACTTGAAGCAAAGAGGAGGGACTTAAATGGAGACACTATCTGACTTAAGCCTTTCTGTATAATGCAGTGTCCTGGATACAGATGGACATAGGACACATGGTAAAAATTGCCAAGTTATTCCCATTACCATGTGCCATCTCCAGCTGTGGCTGCCTGTGAATTCATCTGCAGAAGTGCAATGAATTCTCTTCATCAAAAATGTTGAGCGGTCTTTGAGATTACTGCCCTGTTAGGACATCTAGCCTGATAGGTACGGAGCTCTCCACCATATGGGTAGCTGGAGAATGTGGCAGTGGCTCAGGATAGGACTGTCCACAGTGAATGCAGACTTCAGCTCCTCTAGGACCGTGACGGACCCCACGGCAGGTCCCTGCTGACTGAGCTCTTGTCTCCTCTGTAACATGCCTGTATAATAGTTAAGAGAAAATGCCCAGGCATCCAAATGATGGAGATAAGGAGAGACATCGGAACAGGGCATGTATCCTAAACTAACTCCTCGATTTTCACAATTATCTAGGTTTTAAGACTGAGTGGCAAATAAGTAAAAAATAAAACCTTTGGCCTGTAAAGCAAACAAGAAGTAAATAAAATTGACTAACACGGAGT
The DNA here is from genome assembly GCF_963455335.1 of Martes martes. Lineage (NCBI taxonomy): Eukaryota > Metazoa > Chordata > Mammalia > Carnivora > Mustelidae > Martes > Martes martes. The sequence goes on along the minus strand of NW_027666454.1, from coordinate 80,312 downwards.
ACAGTATCAGAAGGTAGCAACTACTGGCAAAAAAAAAATTATCTGTATATGGCAAGCACTGTGCCAAGGATATTACATGAAATCTGTTCATCTTCACAACAACTCTTGAAGGTGCATACTCTCATAATCCTCCTTCGGATAGATGAGAAAAATGAAGCACAGAGCAGTTTAGTAATTTACTCCAAGTAGTAAGCAGTAGAGAGTCAACCTGAAACTAGGTCTTAAGATGCCGAATCACAAACCCTTAACCACATCCCTTTATCCCTTTACAGGCCTCCTGGACTGCATTGATCATTGTAATGTCTCGCCGCGTATTCCCCGTACTTGAATAATGTGACTATAGATTATGGACATGTGCCTTTGCTAGCTGTCCTTAAATTCTGAGCTAAATATAAAATTAATGACATCTTGGGAGCCGTGATTCTTCCCGAGCACATTTTGCTAAGAACATGGCTTATGAAATCTTTATATCTAGTTGAAATGTGTTTACTAAGTCTTGCCAGGAAGTTCATTCTAGGGGGATATTACACATGGGCAATGTAAATTGCTGTAAGGGCTAAGAAGCCTTCATTCCAACTAGTTTTTTGCCACTAAGTAATAAGTAATTTAATAGATTTGGAAAGCGAAGCACCCGGTCTACCCCTTTTCACAAGTTAGTAGGACTGCATAAAGATCAGTCACTCTACAGAGTCGGAAAATTCCCCATCTGACACATGGAGTTTGCCTCCCTCAATGTTGTTGCAAACTGCACATTAGCGTTTAGACATAGTATCTCTGAGGAGGCACAAACCTGTTGCGATGGCCTAGAAATTCCACATTGCAAATATGCATTTCGATGAGCATTTCTGAGCACTGGAGAAAGGAGAACTGGGACTCCAACCCGCAGGCCAACATCCTGTTCCTGGCTTTTCTGGCTCATAGCTGTGCCAACATGAGCAAGTCACACTATGAGCTTCGGTTTCCTCCTCAATAAAAGATGCTAACCTGCCTCATGATGTTCATGAGGTACCTGTGAAAGCACTTGGAAAAACTATTCAGACTGAAGATCAGATATGTGCCATATAGACACGTACATACTCAAACAGCCCCAAGACTAAGTCATGCATATCCACCAGATGTCAACGGCTAGGTGATTAACCAGGAAGAAGACAAGTCCACTAAGCTGCCACACCCCCCTCTCCCTCCCAGGAAGTGAGCCTGTGAGGAGACACCCAGTTGCCACTGTGATGGGAAAGGACAGGCAGTCCAGGGAGAGGGAGAGGGAAGGAAAGGACACAGGTTGGCTACAGAAGTGGGTTTCAGAGAGCCTTCCTAAAGAGCACTGGGTATGTGTGAAATTCTGGAAACAGGAGCAGACAAGAATCACTCATTAAGAGAAAATAATCTGATATAGAAAGGCTGTGTGCCAGGCACCATAAACCAAAAACGCCAACATGCAGGATCCTGCATCTATCAAGCTATATTTCTGTAGAACAACTTTGTGTTTAAATACATAGGGGAAAAGTCAGGTATGGTATACACTCAACTGTTCACAGCACTTTGTGCAGTGGGATCACAGGAGACCTTCTCAATACCCTTAGGTATTATATCTGACTTTTGTAATCAAAAAGAGAAAGCAATTAAAGAATTAAAATGCCTCTTTATTTTTCCTTCCTAAAGACAACTCTTATTTCTATGGGAGGAAGGGAGGAAAGGCAAAAAGGAGGTATGAAAGGGAGGGAGGGAAGGGAGAAAGAAAGAGAAAAAGAAAAGAGGACATCAAGGGACAGTTCGTTAAGGGTTAAATATTATAAATTTGATTAATAGCTTAAGTATCTGTGGGATAACAGGAAACCACTGAAAACACTGGAGTGAACCTAATCTAGAGGGAGAGGTTGGGCTTGAGGTTCATGATGGCAGGTGTGGGGTACCCTCCCAGGGTTGGAGGTCAGTGTAGAGTGCTTTACAGAGCAGTCCCCACTCGAAGACTTTCGGAGAACTCTGGGAAGAATCACTAGTATAGCACCCACTGTGCTGGTGGGAATCAGTAGTTCCCCTTCTAAAATGTTGGCTGGGAGAAAGGCTAAGAATCACTGATACACAAAGAGATAATCAGTGGAAAGCTATGCAATTAGATAAGACAGTAAAGGGAAAAGGTCAAAGAAAAGCAGAAAGGATAGGCATAGGGAAGCTCCATATTTGGAAGAAGCTCCATACTTGAAGATGAAAGAAGATAAAGGGAAATGAAGGACAGGGGGCGGGAGGAAGCAGAGGCGTGGGTGGGAGGGTATTACTAAGAATACCGTAAAATAAATGGTTGTTTCTTATAATGGAAGAAGGCTTTAAAATATAAAACTACTTGTTTCAAGAAAAAAAAAGTTGCATACAACAAGTAAATCCTTACCTTACCTTAGATTAATATAGAAAATAAAAAAGCTGGTTTCCATTTGTATTTAATATGTGGAACAGTGTAATCTCTTTTATCCACATAAGCTATTGCAATGAGATGTATAAACAGATAAAACTTCTTTCAAATTAACTGTTTCCAATAGTTTAGAGTCACAATGGATACTTGTTACTTATATAATGAAAACTTGTTTCTAGAAGTTCTTAAGCCAACTAAGAAGGCCATCACGATATTGAAATGCTTTGAATTAAACATTAGCAAAAGAGCAATTTTAATGAAAAGCCCAATTACCTTTTATTACTGTTCAAAAAAATCATTTTCATGAAGTTTTATCTATCTGGCAATGTTGAACTTAACCTGAACCCCATGCTCCCAGGAAATAGCCAAGGTCAAGAAATTCGTACCCTTTCGCGTTTTGGGAAACATCCCACAATACAAGGACTGATCTGCCCTTGGATATTCTGAGACCCACATCCACCCTTCCTCCTGATGCCCTTATTTTGTAAAACCTCAAAATGTTTACCTCATCTCTGACAACACTTGCATAGGAAACATGCCATTCTAAATGCCATAACTGATATCAACCATCCTCTATTGTTGGACATCTAGGATGTTTCCAGTTTTTCACAACTACGAACAATACATCAGCCATCTTTGTACAAACAACCAGCCAACCTCAACTCTGCTCCTGCTTTGAGACTTTGCTCATGAGTGAGCATTCCCCTTTTGTAAGAGCCTGGATAAAATCATCTCCTGTTATAACAGTCTGGTACATCTTGTCTTTGACATATTCAGCTGTTATGAGGTTTCCAGAAAGAAAAAAAATAGCAAGAAAGAAAGGAGACCATATCACAAATACTTGCTCCATGCTCTTTTTCAGAAAACATAAATACAAAACAAAAAATTTCACAAAGAATACTTAATATCGATTGATAATGCTGGTGCAAGGACTCGAAGAAGGGAAATGAGATTCTATGAACAATTTCACTTTGCCTGAAGATAAATTAGTACAACTGAAAAGTATTTCAAATTTCTTATTTGAATGTCAAGGAAAATAATACTAAGGAAGGAAGCCAGACTCACTACGATCGGGAGAAACACTCCCAATTTAGCAAACCGCACAGGTAGCATGCGGCATTTCACAAGGCCCAAAATGTTTAACCAATTCTAGCAATATGGGAAGAGAAAAAAAATCACAGCTTTGGCAAAGGAACAAAGTCCTAACCATAAGGATGACTTAAAGACACGGGCTTCAAGCTCGCCTTGGATTCAAGACCCACCTCGTTCCAAATTTCGGCAGGTTCGTAAATCACAAATCCCGGGCACAATTCAGTGGGGCAACTCCCATTGATGTTTTGAAATTTGTGATTTTCTACAAGTTTAGTTTGCTTGGAGGAAAATCATTAAATATATCACATTTTATTTCTACACTTCTGTAGGACTTCTTGGGTAACTGACCAATTCTGGGGGTAGAGGTGGTTGGAGGGGGTAGAATATTCTAGCCACGTGTCATTTTAGGTTCTGCATTAGGACAATGATGCTGCAACTCTGAGGTAGAAGAGTTTACAGCAGAAGCAGCTCCACTTGGTTAGGAAACTGCCCTAATTTGGACTATGAATTAACAACCTATTTCTTGAGCATTGCAACAAATGAAGCATACACTTTATCTCATTTAAATCTTGGAACACTCTCCAAGGTTCCATTTGACAGATGCAAAGGTGAGACAAAAAGGCTTTACTGTGTGCCTAGGATAACAAATTTGGTGGAAAGTGGTAAACAGTGATTATTAAAGAAGGATTCAACATGTAGCCCTGCTAGAGTCAACGACATTCAATTTTATACGAGACCAACAGAATGTGGCCAAATAAAAGTATTTAATGTGAAAGGCTTAATGAATTCAACACAATGATTAGTAATTAACACATCAATCTCCCGAATGTCAATGGATAGCTCTAAACTGCTGGGGGAAAATTTTCTTTTTAAATAGTGCTGGAGCTTGCTTGCAGAGTTTCTTCTCTTGAGTTGATTAAATATTCCCTCCAAAATCTTGTTTACATTATTAATTTGCTCAGCAACCCCTGTCTTCAGAGAAGTAAATTTCCACCTGGCCCCTTAAGAGTTAGCACATATTTTTAATTAAAATGGTCTTGAATAAATTGAGTTGTTATTCTTACAGGCTGTATTACTAATAGTATTAACTCCAAATAAGACAGAAAGTTAAAAAAAACAATGTACATTAAAAGTATGCACATATAAGGGCCTTGAACAGTGGAAGATTCATCTAAACTTCATAAAAAAAAACCTGACTCTCAATTATGAAAAAGGGACAGTGAGTCATTTCTATAGTTTTTATGAATGATTCACAACAGTAAAGAATGTAAAGTTGTGTCAAGAGTTTACAGGTTCAAAGTACAAACTGCATGCTTTCTTTAGGAAAAGCTAAAAACAAAATTAAACACCGTGAGAAAGATTTGACACTCTTCTCTCTTATAATCTAAATGACAGTAACAGAGTTATATGCATAATGATACAATTACATGCTGTCATGAACAGTTTAATTATCATATGCCTGAGCAGATTTTTTTTCCTTAAAAAATCAAGTGCCCTGTAGAACTTCCACGTCTGAATGCTTCTAACCTAACTTTGCCATCCTTCCACTATATTCAATTTTCTGTGGACACAGAGGAATGGTCTATCCCTTAAAATGATGCTATTAAAATTCCCTCACTTTATTTTTAAGCTCTTAAAGCCTAGGTAGCATTTTGTCAGTATCCACCATGCAGAGAGCCTGAACTCATTCATTCTTTCTACTGCTTGAATGCCTCCTTCATGCCAGGTAGCAATCTAGGATATGAGATACACACAGGAGGCCATGGGATCTTACTGGCAAGTAAGGAGACTGGAAACAAGCAGGGAACTGGACAACAGAGAGGCAGCTTTGGATCAGTGGTGTCTATGTTCTCAGACTGCACGGTCAGCCCTGGTTTAAATCCTAGGTGTGACTTTAGGTACATCACTCAAGGTCTCTAACTCAACCTCTTCCTCATCTGAAAAACGGAAGCAATGAAAACCCCCACTTCACTGATTTGTGAGGATTAAGTGAGAGGATGCAATGCTTTTAACCTAATGCCATGGCACACAGTATATATACATATACGCTCCATGACTATCAGCTGCCCTAAGGATGCTAATTATATCATTATTACTTTTTGCCTTATAACAAGTGCCATGAAGAGCTATGTAAAGGATGCTGATAAGAGCACCAGGAAGAGCAATAAATCTCCCTGGAAAAGCTCAGTATGAACAGACAGACTACAGAGGAGACCATGCCAAGTAGCGAGTCTTCGATACCTATGAGAAAATAAATAAATAAACAAACGGAGGGTTGTACAAGAAGAACTCTCAAGAGAAGATGTTGTGTTTGTTTAAATGACTATTTCATCTTAAGAAAGCAGTCTTCAGCTACTGATCAAACCAGAGCCCTAGCCATGCTGATGATTATGATCATCAACATCCATAAACTCCTCTGCTGCATCACATCTTGGCATGCGAACGCTCATTTGTTACAATTATCCCTTCGGTTTGACATGGAGAGAAAGCAACCATAAAGCAAGTTCTATTACCCTGGGAAGCGCCTCCAAATAATTAAAATTCTGAAGCACTCCTCGAGCTGAAAGCCCGTCAGCCCCTCATTGCGGGCACATTCTATTAAATAAGCAGGCTCATGTTTGTTGTTCTTGCAACCCAGGTCCTTGAGCTCACAAATCCCGCAGCACCAAATGTCATTATTTTTTAACCTAATTTAATTTTTTAAGTCCCAAATCTATCTTCGGCAGGGTGGGGGAGGGGGGAAGGCCACCATTTCTTACATACATCTTGGGCCCTTTCAAGGTCCTCCCCATTGGGCTAAGCTTATAACATGCATGATCTCATCTTCATAGTTTTCCAGGGTGATGGTAGTATTACTCAGAGTTTTAAAGGAAACTGAGGCCCAGAGAGTTTCAAACCCGCACCCCAGTTTCATTAGCTCAAGCATATTAGAGCTACGATTTGAACCCAACTTTCAAATCAATGTCCGCATCTACTATATTGTAGCATATGCACGTTGAGAATATATTTTTTTTCTTTTTTAAAGCAAGACTTACATTCTAATTGCAAATGAAGGTCAGGAGGGGGTAAGGTGTCGGGGGGCAGTAAACAAGTGGGAGCAAGAAAAGGAAGGTGAAGGACTCAGCCACTGCAGGCAGATGTTTAACAGAATTCATGTAGGCTCCAACTCAGGTTGGGTTTTCATGAAGATCAGACAGGATTCTCTTTCCCCAAAGACTGAACTCCATTTTAAGTCTGGGTCTTAGACAACAAGAGCTACTCACTTCCTCTTAGACTTGTTTCCCCCCCCCCCCATTATTGAGTTTCAGACCTGCCATCTTCTTATAAGCCTTCGTGAGGTGACAGTCTACTCTTTCTCAAGAGACAAGATTAAAGCAACTTATCTACATGTGAGTCTCAACAACCAATTACAAATGAAGACGGGCTTGTTGTAAGCATTAATTAAAATGAGATAACAGTTTGCTTAATTAGTGCAGTGCCAGGCACACAGTAGGCATTCAATATATGTTTGCTCCATTCCTAATAAGTTTTATGGATATTATCATGATTCCTAAAAAGAGTCCTTTAACTCACATGGGAGCAATATCCTGTATACCACATGAGCTTTGCTCAAGATTATGCAATCTAACAGAAATAACCAAAACCAACGATTAGCTTGTGCAAATGTGGAATCCTGCAAATGACTGCTCTCTTGTAACAGCCACATGCTCAACTGGAGGAAATTTATTTTCATAAATGTTTGTCACAGGGAAAACGGGCTAGTTGATAAGGCTGGCATCTGAAAAAGGAAATTCATAGGAGGAAAACAATAATTTTATTTTAAAGGATCACAAGCCATTATTAAATGTACCTGCTTACCAAATGCAGCTTAAAGACCACAAACAACGGGGTAAACTGAGTCCAGGAGTGGTTGGACTCATGCAGTCAATTGATTAATTTAACTAGTCAATTAATTGAAAAGACATCCAGCCCATGTGCATGAAGACCATGCCAGTGAGCGAGACTAACAGAAAGAGTTGGCATATAAAGGGCCACCAGATTCAATTAATTCACATTTGATCAGATGCCCTGGATATTGTTGGCTCACAGCTGGATTTGTACAACACAAAACACACAGAGTTGCATTTAAATATTAATAAGTATAAATATTTGAGAAGGTGTATCTTTTTTACTTATCACATAGCCCAGGGGAAAAAGAAAGGTTGCATAATTTCCAGATACCTCAACTGAGGAAGGCTCCCAGTCCTCACTGAAGTTCAAGAGCATTTACTTCATACCTAGGGTCACACTCACCCCTGCCACCTCCCAAGACCCGGCCTGACTTACTACTCCCCTTCCGTGCTGACTTTAGACACAGCTATCAGTTTTGCTAAGTCGCACTGTGGGGGGACACTGTGTCCCTTCCTAAAGACAACACAAATTATGGAACTAACCTACTTAATCTCTTGTCCCAAAGATTTCAGTGTTTAACTCTACTCCCCCATAATTCACTGCACGCAGCAATTAAATTAATGGCAGCCGCGGCAGCATGGAATCCTTTAAGCCCCTTTGGGCTTGTTCCTTTGATTAGACCAGATCCAGGAAGCTGCAGCTATTTGCAGGCAGATTAGAGGGGCTCCCTTTTTTATTGCCATCAGGGCTGAAGACTGAAAGGTCAGGTGTGTTGACATCTTACTCATCTCCATCTGTGACAGTTTACATTGAGGTTATACTTAAAAAAAGGCTTTTAATACAGTAAGAGGACCATATGGATCATGAGGCATGAAGGCACCCTCATACATTTCAGGCAAAGGTACCAAGCAGATTTATGCCTATCTGCTTCCTCAACACACCCTGACTGCCACCTCCAGGTGCCAATAATGGATGCAGGACATCAGCATCCCGACGCTCTGTGAGATAGGATGGGGGCCTTCCGGATCATACAACATTTAATTATGCTCTTCATGGTTTGGAGACTAAACCCAATTTAATTGCATTTTATTACATTTTAACCTTCGGTGGAAAGAAACGCACTTCTTATGTGTTCATCAGTCATTCCCAAATCTAGCTTAATCAAAACCACTTGAACATTTTTATATTGAAAAGAAATAAACAAACAAAAAAGTTGAAAACCAGCTTCCCAAGTCTCACCCCTGAGCTGGTGAATAAGTATCTCTTGGGGACTGGGCCCAGGAATCTCTCATTGCCAAGAGCCCCTCTAGAGGTGGTCCTAGTAAAGACCCAGTTCAAGGACTCACTGGTACATGCCACAAAGCCAAAAGTGTAAGGAAGTTTACCTGAAAATAAGTAACAATGTTCAGTGAAGTTAAGCAATGAGGAGGCTGGAATAGTCAGGCTGCCTGGGATTGAAATCGTCTTCCCCCACAGCGATAGGGTGTATAAATTACCAAATCTCTCTGGGTTTCATTTTCCTCACTTCTACAGTGGGGTTACCACCACCTCCCACGTGTAAAGCCCTTAGCATGGGCCACAGCTATGTGAAGCTACCCAAAACTGTGAATCGTAATTATTTTTTAACCAGATTCCAGAAATTCTATAAAACAAAATTCACTGTATCATAGTAAACGAATTATCCACAAAACAGAATAGCCTTTTTCCTCTCATTTAATTCTTTATACTTAATACTATAACTTCCCATGGGATAGGCTGAACATAATGACTAAATTCTAATTTAAAGCTGCATTACTTAATAATTTACTTAATTCAAAGGCATCATCAATTCATTAATAGCTTTGTTGGAATTAAGGAAGGAAAACAAGTGTGTGATGATTGTAAACTGCATCCCAATCTCAGAAACGTTAAAATGTACTGGGGTGAAGTAGTCCAGGAGAATCTAGAATCTGATGTTGTCAAAAACCCAGGAAAGTCTGTATTAACAAAGCCTACATGTCCCCAAACACACAAAGTTCCCCCATGCTGTCATCAGCACAAGAGTCCTCCATAATATTCTAGGGTCAAATCTCCTGGAAATCACTGCCTATCATTGCCCTCCTTCTCATACCTGCTTTTCATAGTTTCATGATGCATATTCACATATTAAAATATCTAAAGGTTGAGAAGTCTTCCAACAGATCTACCAGTTGAACTTGCCTTGAACTTTTCTACTGACCCTTTGGGGAATAAACTTCCTCAGTACATATTTTGAGAAATGTTAAAATAAACCAAGTTTCTTGGCTATAGTAATTATGAATATCTCTGTCCAAATATCTTGTCTTGCCAGAGTACAAGACCTATGGGAAAAGAAGTCCCATGTCCTGAACTAACCACAGGATTCATCGCTTCCTTCCAAGGAAAGTAAAGACCCTTTCTTGTTATTTATTAGATGGTGAAAAATGAACCATGAGAAAACAGGGAGAGCCATTACTTTTTCTGAGCAACCTTGTAAGCTGAGAACATTATTGAGCATTTATATTGCATGATAATTTGACAAAAAGACATTTTTACGGTTTTTAATTATCCCAATGATAAGATTAAAAATCCAGGAACTGTTTATTCAGATCCATCTTGGTAAAATAACTACGTTCAATAAACAGAGATTACAGACAGTTTTAATTTTACGTGTGGGCCAGGAGGATCCATTTCTCCCAAAACATGTATCATCCCATATGTGGTGTGATTTATAATCCCCAAAGCATTAAAATTTGAATTGTGAGTCTTCTGTTTAGGATTCATTGGAATTCTGATCCTATAGTCACACTAAAATAGATGCAGCCTAAAAGAAAATTCTCCACATTTTAAAGCCAGATGGCCTATATAAGCTAAATATTTTTTCATTGCTTGTTCAGAAGAAAATTCACGTTGGAAGGAGTGAATTAATTTAAGTAGACATGAGTTTAAGGGATCCTTAGTCATCAATCCCAAACTTAGGACTTTATTTAAAGAAAATGTGTTTTTTAATTAAGTTTAAAAAATAACAAAAAAGAATATATATATAACAATCCTGGCACAGAAAACTTTTCTTTTAAAAAATCCCCTAATGTTTGGTGGGGGTGATCCCTAAACTAAAACAATTCTCCTCCATTCCATGGTGTGACCAACTTTTTTTTTCTTCAAACTGAAAAATGAAATCTTTATTTGAACTAATTTCTAGAATCACCAAAAAAAGTCTGATTATTTCAAATTCTCTGGTAATATGTTATTGAAGAGTGAGACTTAATCATGATTTTCCTTTTGATTAAAAACAAAGCAACAAATCCAATTCTACCCTACCATTATTTTTTTAAAAGATTTATTTATTTTTAAAGACAGAGTGAGCACGCATGCATGTGAGTCGGGAGAGGGGCAGAGGGAGAGGGAGACAGAGTCCCCCAGAGGATCCTCCACTGGGCATGGACCCTGACACAGGATTCGAAATCCCAGGACCCTGAGACCATGACCTGAGCTAAAATCAAGAGTCAGAAGTCCAACCACCTGAGTCATCCAGATGCCCCCAATTCTACCATTTCTAGTCTTAGACTAAAGGACTTGGACTCTAGCATGCAACATTCTTACACATTCTATACTTACTTTTCTCTTCTATTGATACAAATATATATAAATATACACAGAAAGACTCCCCAGCAGCCCTGGGAGACATTAACCATACCAATTCTGTTAAATGAAATCAAGAAACTAACAAAAAGAATAGCAACATTCTTTTCTTCCTCATGTTTAACACCTCTGTTCTTTAAAATGGAAGGAAGTAGCTATACAGTAGCCTTGAACATGCCATAGAGCTGGGTCTTTTCTCCAGCACTCTAAGAACTGTTCAGCTATGCAAGACAGGACCTCTTCAAGTCATCATTGAGTCTTAAACACCACGAGGATTAGGGGCACGGATCCCCTAGGGCAGTCAAAATTCCATATGCAACTTTGGATTCTCCAAAACTTAACTGCTAATAGCCTACTACTGACCAGAAGCCTTACCCTCAACATAGTCAATTAACACAAATTGTGTATATGGATTATATGATGTATTCTTACAATTAAGTAAGCTAGAGAAAAGGCAGTGTTAAGAAAATCATGAGTCCTGTGCTGAATTTACTGAAAAAATTTCCATGTAGAGGGGTGCCTGGCTGGCTCGGTAGTAGATTATGAGACTCTTGATCTCAGGGTTGTGAGTTTGAGCCCCAGGTTGGATGTAGAGATTACTTAAAAAAAAAAAAAATCCATATATAAGTGGACAAGCAGAGTTCAAACCCATGCTATTCAAAGGTCAACACTATTCCCTACGTGGCATAAAAATGTTGGAGGCTTTTTCTTCTGCATGTTACCTACATGTTGGTCCGTTAGGCATTCAAAGTCAGTTTCTCAGCAAACAGTCTTAGAAAACAGACCAGGATTTTGTTTAAGGCAAAGGTCTTCAAAGGCAGTCAGAGGCAGGCTAAGGACAGGAGGCCCCAAACAAGCCCTTCTCTGTCCTAACAAGAGCACCTCTAATGGAATCAGTTTAGTAAACTGAGTTTCCACATAAGATTATAAGAAACTTGAAAAAAAAAAAAAAAAAAGACTGTGCAATTTTAAAATAAAAATCTCAAAACCACAGTTTAGTGGAAGCAGGACATGCATGCAGGATAGGACTCACTCCTGTATCAGGGTCAGGATTCTTGGTAGCATGACCCATTTGCTGAGACAATGCTTGTACCCAAAGGCCCAGAGCAAAGGGACACATTACAGAAAGTACCCTGACTTCCAGGGGAAAACTAGCAACATTTGCGTGCCAAGAGCACATCTTTAAATCCCATTACTGACTCGAGTTCTGATTCAGAGGGTGAAGCATTCACAGTCTGCCTACTGCAGGGCCAGCCCATAGTCAACACACGCACTGAAGGGGTGTCTATGATGGGTTCTGGCATCGTGCCAGCAGCAGGAGGACATTGTTGAACATAAACAGCACAGCCCCTGCCACCTAGAGGTCAAGTCTAATGGAAGAATGGTCATTAATCAAATATTACAAAGAACTGCCACATAATGAGCCCCTTCTGGGCATCAGGCACCAGTCTACCCTCAGCTCATTTCATCATCAGCACACCTCTAAGAAGAGACTGTGACATCTCCATGTCCCAGAAGAGGCACTGAGGTACAGAAAGGTCACGGGGCTGCTGAAAGGCCAAGTTTAGTTTGAGGAGCAGCCGAATGGCTTGAGATTCCAGGCTCTCGATCATCAGACCTTCTCTCCTCTCTTTCACACATTATCCTCAAACACCCAAAGCATACCACTGAGGCAGGTCTTCAAAGAACAGACACGGGATGCTAAAAGTCTATAATCTCCTAGGGACTTGACCTAAGCAGGGAGAACAGACCACAACTGCAGAAATGACATTTGAGCTAAAAGTTTAAGGAATGGGAGAGAGAAGGGAAGAGGTCAATGCACCTGCCAAGGGCAGGGGGTGGGGGGGGGGAGTGCTGGTGAGCACAAGCACTAATAACCAACCCACTGGACAGAGAGCACAGAGGCACGGAGTGGCGGAGAGCACTGGGGACAGTGGGTGGTAGGAGGTAAGAGGTGACAGGCACGTCAGGAGAGTGCTGAGTAGGGCCCTGTAGACCACAGTAAACAGTTTTGTCTTCATCCCTAGACTAATAGGAAATCACTTCAGGGAGGTCCCTCAGAGGTACAGGTGTTTCAAAAGTCCTCCCTTATGCGTCCACCTGCGCACCATGAGAACCTTCTAACCTATTGGGACTACCTAGGCACGATCTTCCCCCACAGACTGACCAAGACAGAACCAACCCTGCTCTGGATCATTCTGTATGTTCCTGAGGCATGCCTGCAGCCAGCCGTGGACAGACCCCTGAGCACTGTGCTGGGGGGTGGAGCAGAGAGGAGGGTGACTGCTACAGCTAATCCCTCCCCGAGCTTCACCGGTGGGACAATACATCACCTTCTCAGACTTCAGCATGGAAGGAGAACTTTGAGAATACAAACATCTAAAAAACGATGCCATTCTCCTCAAAATCTTTCCTTCATTTGTGGCTGGTAGAAGGAGACAGATACCGTATCGCATTACTGAATACCATGGGACATTTGTTTGCACTTAAAAGTATTTAGGTGTTATTTCATGTAAATGTTGAGAAGGGGAAAAAAAAACCAAAAAACTTGTTTTTCTTATCTCTTGGGAATCAGGTTTACTTCCCCCCAAAATTCTGCAAATTGACAGAAAACGATGTATCTGTACTTATTTTGGTGTATATGGATTTAATTCCACAAGACTAACCACTGAACCCTGCCCAAGGGCAGAACTTTGAGGAACTCAGTCTTTCAATCAGAATCACTGGCGCTAAAAACTGTAATTCCCCCGACAGTGATTCAATACACACCACTCTGCTCTCCCCACCATCCTTTTCTCTGTTCCTCCCTTACTAAAGAGAGATAGGAAACTTCCACTGAACCCAACATTTTTTTGGGGGGAAAAAAAGCATGAAGATCTCGAATCCTAATAATCATGATCTTGCAAAGCCATCCATGCAGAGGAGTTTACAGCATGTCCAGAGGGATGGTGTGGTTATGGACATGGCTTTAACCCAAAGAACCTAGACTCTACTAAAGTCTAGCTTTGAGCAGTTGATCCCCCTGGGCTTCCGCAGCCACATCTGTAAAACACATAAGGTAATGCTCTCTACCTTACACTTAGGGTGAGTATTTAAGCGCAGGACCTAGCACAATAAAGGGGTGTGAGAGGGCTTTTTTTTTTTTTTTAATTCTTTATTATTTTCCACAAATCAGTGTAACTTTACCTAAGAAAATAATATCCCCACTGGGTTGGAATCCTGTCTCTTCTAGTAAGACAGTTTCAAAAAGATATGTCAGATGTTTCTTTTGCGGGAGAGCATATCATTAGCCCTTTATCAGAGTGTGGGTGTGTCACCAGATGTTTTAACTCCCCCTTAAAAACTTCTAAAATGTAGAAGGAAATGGACATCCAACTATCTACTGAATATGCCACACCCTGGCAGAACTCAGCTCACTAAAAGATCCCCTTGTCTCTTGCTCCTAAAGGCATGACCCAAGGAGAATAAATCCCTACTGGTTCCCTGAATTTTTTTAAGTAGGTTCTATGCCTACTGGGGCTTGAACTCATGACTCTGACCCTGAGATCAAGGGTCATATGTTCCACCAACTGAGCCAGCCAGGCACTCCTCCCCCACATTCTTGACATGACTTTAAAGTCTCAGGTTAAGTCCATGCCATCAAATCTTCTCCTGTCATTAGAAAGTGTGGGTGGAGAAGGGAGGCAGAGGGAGAGAGGGAATGCCAAGCAGACTCCATGCTCAGCGCAGAGCCCAATGCAGTGCTCAATCTCAAGACCCTCATCCTGACCTGAGCCAAAACCAAGAGCTGGATGCTTAACCTGGAGCCACCCAGGTGCCCCAAGAAGAGCCATGTTTTAAATAAAGGGGATAATTTGGGATTAATCCTATTTAACTTACTAAACTAATTTTATACCAAGATGGTATTAAAAGACCTTTTGAACAATTATTTTTTAAACAATTACCTTTAAAATTTTTTAATTTTTATTTTTTTTAATTTAAAAAATTACATTTTAAACAATTCCTTCTTAGACCCATTTATTTCTTCAAACTAAATTCCCACTCTTTCCATGCTGCAAAGTTTTATAAAATGCTCTACTTTAAAAACAGTCTAGTCTTTGCTGCCTTTCAACTGTATGTTCTTTGTTTTTCACAGAGAACAGAAAACCACTGATGATCCCTCAAGAAACTTCTGACAGGATAGGAAAATGCCTGATGAGTCCAAAAGCCCCCAATTCTCAAGACATAGAAGCAAGAGAAGTTGGGGGGAGATTTTAAATACCAGTAATTATCATATCTCAAATTGCAAGAAAAACAAATGCCTCAAATACCATTATTCATTTAAGTTTTCTGACAACCCGACATTTATCTGCTTTGGTCTTATATTATAGAAATGTCTCTTATTATATTCATTTTACAGAGACTGAGTACTTTTAATACTAATGAGATGCATGTTCCAGAGTTGATCCTTTTCTTTAAAAAAAAGTTGAAAGAGCTGAAGCTATTATGTTGATTGCACACCAAAGTGTGTTACCGTAAATGATGCAAAGGAAATTTAACAAACGGGTAAAATGCACTTGAAAGTAGTACTTCTTTGCTCTCAAGGTCCTGGTCACAAGATAAGCACCAAAGCTAAAAAATTCCATCCCCACACAGATAGCCAGTTTCTTCCATAAAGTTCAATTGAAATCAAACAGTAATTAAAGCACTTAATTTGTATGAGCACTGTTCCAAGATTAACTAAAGGGCTGAGGGGAGATGGAGGCGGGCAGATCAATTAGAAACCCATTAAAATATGATCGGAAGAGAGAGAGAGAGAGACAGCAACAACTCTGAGGTTGGGATACAAAGTGGAAATGGAGAAGAGGGATGTGAGAGAATGAACAGGACTGAGGAAACAATATGGAGAAGAATATTTCAAGGCTTAAAAAAAGGCAATGGTGGGCAGACCATTAACCCTTTACCGACAGAACAAGTGGAAGAAGGAGCAGTTTGGTGGGAATGAATTCTCCTTTAGAAACACGGAGTTGAAGGCACTTGCACATGAAACCTTACCTCAGGGAATTGTGGGTAACAACACTGGAGCCATATCAGAGGCAGAGACGTCATTTTGGGAGACAGTATGGAACCTTAGACTCAGAACAGGAAAAAGTCATCTCCATCAATTCTGCTGCTTTTTTCTCCCTAAGGCCAGCAGTGACACAGTCCGGACAGGCACCGTGTCTGCTTGCCCGGCGCTCAAGAGAAAGGAAGTAGACGAGGCTGACAAAGGGCCATGAGGGTCAACCCTGACCACACCAACACCAAAGGCGAGACTTTCTTCTGGTATAGGAAGCTGAAATGATTTTCATCATTAAGCTTATTTTTACACCCAGGGGAAAATGAGCATGTATTCACATTATAGCAATTTGAGAAATTCAGAATCAATGAAAAAGGAAGCCTCAGAATCTTAAATCAACTGAGGATGGATGGATCATAAATAGTAACCAAGAATGGATGGAGACCCAAAGGGCATCTGTTACGCTCACATATAATAAATTAAAAAAAAAAAAAAAAAAAAAAAACACCAGCCATGTTTATAGACCAATTTTAGAGGGCTAAATTAATGGCTAGTTTTGGAATGTTCTGGAAATTCCACAATGTTCATTTTCGTACAATTTGTGCTTTGATTAATGATTGGATAAGAAAATCATTAACTACATCATCCAAACAAATGTGAGGCACAGGAGGCTCAATTTCACAGGTGCAACACTCTCAACAAAATACAATTCCAATTTTTAAATAGCATTATTTAAATAGCAAACACAGGGACTCTTACAATGCGCTTAGTAAGCTGCCATTTCCCACCTCTAGAACTTGGCTCACGCTATACTCCTTTGATATAAGCCAATCACTCGAGGAAAAAAAGGAAAAAAAAAAAAAGTAACAGTAAAATAACAGCAGCAACTGAGGAGGCATTTACTGCGTGTTGGGCCAGGGACTCTGTGTTCATTAATCTTTCAGACTTCACAGGATCACTATCATTAGGTATCTTGTGATGCCCGTTGAACAGATGAAGGAATTAAAGGTCAGGGAAGATTAAGCAACCCAGTTACTTAAATATATTCCCCCTTGGCTAATAGGACATATGCCAGAGGGTCTGAAAAGCCTTATTTTCCTAATCAATCCTTTATTTATGTGCAAAATAGCAAATAAACATTAAACTCGACATAAAGAGAGAACAGATTTAATACTGTGGTTATTACTTTGAAACCCAAGCTATACAGCCTCACCAGAAAAACCACACCAGCAAAGCTGCCAGGGGCTGAGTTGGAGAAGCAAGTGTGTGCTCAGAACCACAGCCGGCAGAGAAGTAAGTGGATGGGCTGTATCCTGGAACCCAGGTGGCCTGTAAATAGTGAAAAGGTGAAGGGGACCAATTTAGTGGTCATTTACATTCATACTTAGGTACCGACTTCATGGGCTTATCCCAAACAGCTCATGTGCCCAAATCTCCTGTTCTTCTAGTGTAAATAAAAAGGGAGTATTAATGGCATCAACCTCCCTGCTCTGTGGTCAATACTATGTAGGGAACATACACACTAAGCACTTAGCATAAAAACTAGCATTCAGGGGCACCTGGGTGGCTCAGTCGGTTAAGGGCCTTTGGCTCAGGTCATGATCTCTAGGTCCTTGGATCAAGCCCCACATTGGGCTTCACACCCAGTGGAGAGTCTGCTTCTCTCTCTCCCTCTGCCCCTCCCCTCATTCGTGCTCCTGCTCTCAAATACATAAGTAAAATCTAAACAAACAAATAAACCTAGCACCAATTCACTCAACAGTACAGCTGTCATCATCATTATTATTTGCCTTCATGACTTCACAGTGGCAGGTATAGAAAAATAAAACAAAACAACTGTGAAGTCAGTCATAGCAATCTTCAAACTCCAAGCTTCTCATTTAGGTAGTATGGCACCACCGATTTAACTTACCTTGAACTTTATTGTTCTTAGGGATAAAATATAAATAAAAATACTCCCCTTGTAAGAGGCAGAGAAATAGAGCCAATGTATCAAAAGTACCATACAAAGACTCTAGAACATAGGAAGTTCTATTACTGTTTGCATGAAGATGCTATAAACACTAAAAACAGGCAACAACTGTGGGCCACAGAGGAAATAAATGCAAAAGTTAAATATAAACAAACCCAGGCTTAGGTAAAGATGGACCTTATCTGGGACACCTGGGTGGCTCAGTGGGTTAAGCCTCTGCCTTCGGCTCAAGCCATGATCTCAGGGTCCTGGGATCAAGCCCTGCGTCAGGCTCTCTGCTCGGCAGGGAGCCTGCTTCCCCCTCTCTCTCTGCCTGCCTCTCTGCCTACTTGTGATCTCTGTCTATCAAATAAATAAATAAAATCTTTAAAAAAAAAAAAAAAGATGGACCTTATCTGAAACGATGATGGCAGTAAGGAGAGGGGGACGATGGTGATAGGAAGAGGGAGACTACTGCAGTAGGGAGAGAGCTCTTGTCTCCAAGGTCAGGCAGAAAGGAATTTTCTTTTCTAGAGAGGGGCAAACACATCTAGAAAGACCCAGGCTTAGGAAAATGGGATGAGCGTGCAGCATGACTGAGCAACTGACCAGGTAAAGGGTTTCCCTGAGGTCAGCCAGTTGTCAGGAGCTGTTCTACATTCCAAAGATCAAGGATGGGGGAAAATTCTTGGGGCTTGGAGAAGGAGAGAGGCTTGGCTGCACTGTGGTCAATTTAAGTCAGCAAGTATTTGTGGGTTTTTGTTGTTGTTGTCGTTGTTGTTTTGTTTCTTTAATTTATTTACTTGCAATAGAGAAAGAGAGAGAGAGGGAACATAGAGACAGAGGGAGAAGCAGGCTCCCCACTGAGCAGGGAACCAATATAGGGTTCAATCCCAGGATCTGGGGACCATGACCCGAGCTGAAGGCAAAAGCTTAAATGACTGAGCCACACCAGTGCTCCATCAACAAGTATTTGGACAAAGGGTACAAACATTTCAGACAGAGAAGGGGAATGTGGGAGGGGTCTGTGTACCTACCGAGAGGGGCACCCATTAGTCGTATGTAAGCCAGCTGGGCAAGAGTGGTTCTTTATAAGCCTTTTTCCTCAACACAAGGGTAGCAGATTCCTTTATCTATTGCTGTTTTCCAGGAACAGAGTTCACATAAAAATTAGCATTAATAAAAACAAAACTATACCTGTAGAGTTCAGTGCTTTTAAGGAACAAATCTACTGTGATATCAAATTCAAACAATCACCTTCTTTTTTCCTATGAAAGAAATATGAAGAAGGGTTTAAAAAAAAAAAGAAAAAGAAAAAGAAAAGTCTGTCCTTAATCCATAAAGAGGGGAAAGACAATTCTAACTGCTTGAGGATTTTAGATTTTTTTTTTTTTCATTTCTTTGACTGCAACGTCATTGCTTAGAATGTTTCACACATAATCTCAAACATAACAAAAATCAGAAAAATGGCTGGTCCACAAAATGAAGACTACAAAGAGAATTGGCAAATATTTCACTCCTTTCCTGTTATTATCTACTCCTTTGCTCTGAAGAGAGATGCAGAAAGGGAATTTGAATGTTTATGTTCGTCTTTGAGTTTCTAAGAGAGTTAGGTCTCCTATTGAATCTCCTTTGATAATCATTAGCTTATGCCTACTGAATGTACTATCTTGTGAGGTATCAGCCAGCCACGTTATGCAGTAGTAACTGGAGGTCTCTCTGCAGAGCCCAGAGAGGGCACCCCTGTTGTTAAAATATTTCATAAAAATTTTGCAATCTACAACTACTGCAAGGACTACTACATTACTATTCTGATATATAGATTTCATGCCAAAGATTAAAGGATGTTTTGTAATAAGCGGTATAGGTAAGCAAATATAAACACACAGAGAAAATAAACATGCCTGTTTCAGGAATCGGGTAGAGCACATACTAATTATTTTTGTCTCCGTGGGTAGGAGGCTGAAAGTCGGATTTAACGATCAGTCTATGGTGTAAAATGACTAAATCTGAGCTTCCCTAACAAAAGTACAGCACAAGATTCTTTTCTACTCTGTTCATGACATGAATGAGAGGTGAATTATCTTGGTTGGGTTTGAGCTCCGTATACTCACTTTAGAAAGTCAAAAGTACACACAACACACAGAAGGACATAGGTTCTTGGTCGGGAATCAGTTAGGAATTTGGACCTCATTGCAGAAATTAAAAAAACAACAAAGTAATAACAAATAATAGTAATAAAAACAATTAGAGCAACAACAAAAATTATGGCCCTGAGGTACTGACCTGCCAGGCACTGGGCGACCACTTATTTTACTACCAAATGTAATCCTTCCAGCAAGCATTAATCTTATGATCCTCATTTACACATGTAGAAATAAGATGAAGAGTGAAGGTTACACAGCTACCGAGAATGGGAACCAGGAATTGACCCCAGGCAGCGTGAATGCACAGCCAGCACCATTCACAATAATTGGTTTTAATGACCTGGGTCCTGTCCTGGTCGATATATCAGAGAATAATCTTAGTCAACAAATTCAAGAGTAAGGGAGTCAAGCAGATTAGAATGAACTTCATTTATTGAAAACATATTAGGCTTTTATATGATGGTCTCACCTCCAATCCATGATACCTAGCCATGATTATCATCACAGTTCTTAATGCCTCTTTCAGCAAAGAAATCAAACTCTATAAAGAGACTAGAATGAGATCTGACAAAAGCATTAGAATGATGATGATGATGATAATGATGATGATGATCAGAGTTACAGAAGCATCAACAGCAACAAGAATGCCAATAAAACCACTACCATTTATGTATCGGGTCTCATACTATTACACGTAAGGCATATAAAAGGCATTACAGAAAGCCTTTCCTCCCTTCCGTGTCGCATGGTCCTTCACTTACCCTGCAAAATGTCTTACACACAACTGGCACTCTTTTTTTTTTTTTTTTTGCATTAACAAATAAATGTATAAAAGAAAGAGCACATTGAAGGTATCAGGAAATTCTTCATAAGACATGCTCAAAATTCCCAATGACACAGAGAATACAATCACACCACATATCAAATCCAAGCCACATGCCATGGAGTGCACTATTGAAATGAAATGCAATGTAACTATTGTTTTGGGAATAAGACACAGGATCCAGTAAAAGACACTGTATTAATTATATTGTTTTCCATAGAACTTTTCTAAGGTTGCCCAGGACAACAAGACTGTAGAGCACTCATGATGAAACTGTCAAAGAGGACTAGACTTGAGGGACCTTTGGGAGAAAAGAGATTTGAAAATAATGTACTGCCTGCCCATGGTTCAGACGTGCCTGTCTCTGCAAGTATGACCACATTATTGATTCTCTAAGGAAGAAAGGAAATATGACTTTGTCCCTTAACTGACATCAAAGTTATAGTGCTATGCAACACTACCCAAAAGCATTTGCAAATATTTTTATTCAGATACAAAAGCTGAGTGTCCTAGAGGACATAAAGTTAATTGGTCCAAAATGCAGGGGTCAGGAGGCACTGAAAATCTGTGGTGGGAGGTTGAAGGGGGTGGGATAGTAAATATTTGAAAGAGACAAGGCAGTAGAATCAAAGACTTTGAAATTCTCTGGAAAAAATGAGGGAGTCAAAGATATTTTACCTTCTCATATACAGACCCCAAACTCTGATCAGTAATGGCAATGAGATCACAGAAAAAATAAATAAGAAGTCTCTCTCTAAGCTGAAGATAGGACTATTCCAAAGAACAGTTTCCCTATCATAAGTCATTTGTCTAAGACTTTTTGACCAGCATGAAGTAGCACAGTAGAGGATATATTTCTATGTACCCATCAGCGAATATTCTCTTTGTAATGGCTATCTCTATAAACTAATACATGCTGTCAACTCTAATGGGAACTGAAAAAGGCACAATTTCCCAAATATGATAGAAGGTACAATAAATATTTACAGAATACTTAAAATGAGAGTGTATATAATCAAAAATAAAAAGTACATGACTCAAAGCTAGAATCTCCAATAGGAAATTTCATTTGGTTTTGTTTGGTAATTAGAGGAAGAAAGATCAAGCCATATGTCAGATGCAATTTAGTTTTTTAAAAGCATAATCTAATCGTAAAATAGAGGGTCTCAAAGAGTTAGAGCTGAACAGATCATAAAACACATACATTTCCGTGCACTACAAACAATCCCAATCCCTTGAACAATTCCCCCAAAGCTGCCTAACATCAAACATCAGTTACTTTAGAATCCATCAGCAAATTTAGGATGCCTCCGAAGGGGCCTGACAGGTTAGGCAAAGAAAGCACTGTACACCATCAGTTCTTCCAGTGCTGTCTAAAGATCTATAGGTCAGAGAAGGGCAGGCTCTGATGTTTCCTCCATTAATTATTTAAGGTAATATTCTGGATGCAAGCAAATCCTAACAACTTCAAATATAAACCCTTTTACGCTTCAAATATATGCTTTCAATAAACAAATCAAAACACTTCTCAAAAAGGAAAATCTGACGATGCATATTTTATTTTTCAATGGACCTCCCTGTACAAACAAATTTGGATTTTATCACATATTTTGGGTCAACTTACGACAACAAATGAGAGCCTTTCTCTCATTTTTTGCACACACTCTACCCCTATCACCCATCAGCCAACCTGTCTACCCTAGTGACCTAGATATAGCTGATAGAAGCCTTTTGATAAATATGTTTACTGTAACTAGTAATAATGACTGAGTTTAAGGGTTCTTTAACCTAGTTTTGTTATTTTATTTTTATTATGGTGAATTTCAAGCATATACAGAAGTAGACCAGTAACATCAATCTTGACATACAACCTTGCCAAAATGACCAACTCATGGCCAATCTTGGGCCACACTTCACTCTCCAATTTCATTTGGAAGCAAATCAGTCATCACATAATTTTGACTTACATACTTCCAGATGTATCGCTTTAAAAAAACAAGGACTTAAAAAACATTTCTAAAAAGATCCTAAAAAATTAACATATTAACAATATTAATATGTTTTAAAGGTCTTGTAAAATACCAAAAACAATGACAAAAACAATGTTAATTATCTAGTGATTAAATTTCCAATTTTCTCATGTATATCTTAAGTACAAACTCAATTCTTTAAAAAAGCATTAGCATCGCTAGTTCTTTTTTATAAGCTACAACTTCTCAAAAAGTTAATTTAAATGTGAATTAATTGAAATCATTCTTCTATTGCTCTTTCAGAGAGATCACAAAATTGAAGTATGTGCCATTAGGGTCCAGAAACATCAGGAAGGACTGAGACAGTCAAATGATTTCTAACCAAGTAACTGTACCACAAGCAAATCGGGTCACCATAAACACCAAGTAAGTGATAATAAGAGTTTAATATTTGTTAAGGATGTTGTATGCCTGATCCTTGGGCCAATCTCTTTCAATTCAAGTTCACTGAATTCTCACAACCACCCCTGGAAAGGTTTCATGGCTTGAGCAAGGGGCACCTAGCGAGGAAGAGGCGGAATAAGGGACTTAAGGCAAGTCAAGCCGCCTGATTTCCTGTCATGGACACTGTACCCAATACTTGGGGGACACCAACATGAGAGCTCCATGAACGGAAGCAAAAGCAGGAAGAACATTCTGAGCAGGTTGCAGAAGCTGCTTAAAGCAGAATGAGAAACTAAGGCTCATGGCTGCTGCAATTTTATAATTACCTTTCTTTTTTTCAAGTATAATTACTGCTCAGAGTTGAAAACATAAAAGGTGGAAGTACTGTGCAAGTAGGGATCCACGCACAAAAATAACCGTGAAGAAGTCTAGGTTCTGCTCACCTCCTCTGTCACATTCCTTCAAGAGCGTTCTGAAGACAATGCAGATCTGAAGTGTAGCAATTAATAGGCACAGTTACATACTTCTACAGGCTACACATAATCTATTTTGAATTCACCTCTCAATTATTTCATGCCTGGGGTTTTCTGCGATGCCTGCCTATCTCAAACTTGCTAATGGAGAGAAGTAAGCCTATCGTAAAGTCAAAACACTTCATCATCACGTTTTATAGTACAAAAGAGTGAGTCCCGAGTTCAACTCGTTCTCTCACAATTCAGAGATGATAAAGTCTTAATGCCAAGCCACTTCTGCGGCAAGCTTGACTCCTATTTCCATCTCCCCTTTCCCATCATCCCAAAGATAACCAGGTAACAAAGTTCAAGTTCATTACCCAGAAAATCCATTTCTGCAGCCAAAGCAAAGGGAATGTGGATGGACATCCTAAGTGCCTGTTAAAAAAAAAATGAGTGATTAGAGGTTCTTTATTCAGATATTTACTAGACTCTCTGTGAAGCCAACATTCTGTGATCCAAGTATGTGTTCTGTGAAGGAAGGAAAGGCTAGAAAGAAAACCCAGACAAAGCCCCTGGAGCTGCTCAAAACATAAAGATGAGAGCACATTCATCTCATTTAAATACAAAGCTTTGCTAAGTGATCAAAGCAATGCTGGGGGAGGGGGGAGTGGTGGCAGACTTGCAGAACAATTACTTAGCTCCTGTGATTGAATTTAAAGGTTCTATTTGAGATGCTCAGTGTATCACCGTACTTACTAAGTCCCAGTTACGTTTCCCAGCAGTGTTTCAGGCTCGGTAGCTCAGTCCCGGCCCTAGGACAAATTTTGCTGTTACTTGTTTCCTTTTGCTTATGCAGTTTAGGGAACCTCATACCAAGATTGAAAGATACTTTTCCCTTTTATCTTATTATTCCAAGTAACCTTTTACTTATTCAACATTCATTGTAGGCCCATTCAGATGTCACATCTATTAAAGCGAAGGGCTTCTAGAAGCTTGAAATGTTGGGGGAATGGGGTCTTAGAGGCCCTCTGCAGAGCAGGGGGTGAGTTCTATGATTGCTGGATTGCAGGAAGGTCTAGGAGAGGACACAGGACAGCTAGAACAACAGGTCTGGGAGCATTCCTGGGAACTTAGGGCAATAGCTATGTACAATAGAAATATTTTGATATTTTAATAACCAATATGACTAAATCAGCATTTACGACTACACAGAATCTTGGCAGTCCTGCGTTGTCTAGTACTATATAAACAAGTCCAAGTCTCATACGTAGGCAGCTCTCTAAACAATATGGTACATAACCAATAAAAACCATGTGAGTTTTATATAAACAGAAAGAACAGGTTATCTTGGACTTTTCAGCAGTTCTTGCGGAAAACACAGCAAATAGCTCACGTGTAAGGATTCTAGAAAAAAGCTCTTCCAATTTACCTTCTCCACTACACCAAGCATTACTATTCCACATATGGTGGCTGTTTTGTTGGTCACAAATACCTAACAATATTTAACTCTCATTCAAGTTCAAAATATCAAAAGATCTTCCAAAAATCCCAGGTAGAAGAGCTAGAAGTAAAATCAAAATAGAAACTTCATGTCAACTTTTTGGTGTCAAACTATAAATATTTCCCTGAATAATCTGAGTAACGACATATAAAGTCTAATCCACCTTCAGAAGTCCTTCCATTTTAACTCATGGATCCCACACTTCCTGCTACACAGAGGACTTCCAAGGTGGGACACAGGGGTTGGACTAGATGATGTGAAATGGCTCGGGATCTCGAAGAGAAAACAAGGACAGCGCTGAGAGGTATTGGGAAAAAAATAAACACGTTGTCAGCATATATAATATACAACAAGTAACATCCGTTAGAAAAAAAAAGAATCTTACTATCTTCCTCCAGTAAATACCATTATTAATCATTTCCCTCCAGAACAGGTACAGAGTTCTAACATAATGCTACTTATTCATTTCCACCTCTTTTTCCTCAGAGGTATGGTCCTGATCTGAAAAATCAAACTCAAGATACAACCTGAGTTAGGTACCAAATTATCCTTAGAAGGCATAGAAAAACACATGCAATCTCATTAGAACGTGTGTGCTTGCACTTTCCGTTTCTTAGAAAGCAATCAAAGCCCTGGCTTGCAACACTGTCCAATTTAATGGAGCATTAGTTAAACTCTTTTTATCAGTGTTTGAATTTTGAAAAGCACACTGAATTAAACAAGGACACCAAGTCTATGATCAAATTGGAGTTTCTTTGAATCTAGCTTATACCTTTTGGGTCCATACAATATGTAGCACTGACCCCCACATATATTAACTAAAGTCACCTGTGCCCACTCACTAATCATTCACACCTGCTTCTACCATTCTACTGCTCAGATACTGACCAGAACATCTGCTCACTTCAGATAAAAATTCTGCGCACATCTAAATTACATAACAGGCTTTTAAACCATTATTGTGAAAGGCGAAGCAGTCAATATGCTAATTTTTGAGGCTTTCTGCCTAATTTTCATTAGCTTACCCTAATTTCTTTTTCATTTTTGGGAAAAGGGCCTGTGCCTATTTTCATCAGCAAAAGATGGCCATGCTCACAGACGACTATAAAGTATGACAACCCCTCCTATTTCCAATTTCCCAGACACAAAACAAGGGCATCAAACTGAAGTCAGCTCCTTGTAGCCAGTCAATCTCTCTCTCCTCCGCTATGTATATGTGTATATGTATGTACATACATACATACACACACACACATACACTGGGGTCTCAGTGTTCTTCAAATTTAAATAAAAGGTGGAAAGTAACTCTTTCAGCTTTCACATTTAGTAAGTTTACTTTTAACCAAAATGGGCAATGAATTTCACAATATAAAGACATGGCCAAATTCTAAAACTATGAAACAAATCAAGGCAAAGGACAATATTCTACTAGCAATTAGGCAGTCACAGGCTAAGATGAATAATATTCATAATGCTTTTGTGAACACAGATATGGTTTTAGCCACTCTTACTTGGTTGTATGTATTAAGCCCCCCAAATTGTAAGTTACTATTTTCATAATATCTGGTAGTTAAAATGCTACATGAGACACCACTACTGCCCCCCCAAACCCCTCTCACTTTAAGCAGATAACAAAAATGTGATGTAAGTATCATAAAGTGAGCCAACAACTACTGAAT
Organism: Martes martes; assembly: GCF_963455335.1. Lineage (NCBI taxonomy): Eukaryota > Metazoa > Chordata > Mammalia > Carnivora > Mustelidae > Martes > Martes martes. The sequence continues at coordinate 53,278 of NW_027666454.1, read as the reverse complement.
TCAAATTGTGTACCAGATGTGTATTTTATTCTCAGATAAAAAGATATATTTACCCCAGCGACCCATCACTGATTTACCATAATTATCCCCATTTTAGAAAAAACAGAAACTGAGGCTGAGAGAGCTAAATCTATTTCCCCAAGATTACAACCCTAAGTACTCAAGCCCAGAATACTCAAAACCTCTCATTCTCACCAGACTTGAGCAGGGAGGAATTCAGGTGGGGACTTCAATCATCTCTCACTTGATTTGCATAAAGACAAATGTGATTAAGGTTTCACCTCTTTAAAAAAAATAAAAGAGGTTTCACCTCTTCTCTTACTAATGTGTACATATGGGTATTAATAACAGCTAGCTTACTTAGCACTTTCTTTGCTCTGAGCCCTTCACATGACTGAACTAATTCTCCAAACAACCCTATAGGGTAGATACAATCGTTACACTATTTTGCAGGTGGGGCTACAGGTCCCGAGATGTTAAGAGACTTGGCCAGGCAGCAATTTCAGGCCTCTCATCAAGGCATTCTGGCCCCAGGGGTCCATGCTTTGTCCCCTGCACTACATTATCCTCAACCTCTGAAAATAAATCATCATTAGAAAGCAAAGGAAGAGAAATAAAAGACACCGAGAAGTGATAAGCGGGATCTCCAAACCCAAAAAGCACACCTTGCACCAAGCCCTCCTTGCATTTCCAAACTCAGGATTCCTTAATGATTTCTAAGTGGAAAGCAATCTGGTGGGTCAACAGTAAACGGACAAAATCAAATGGTGTCAAGTTGTTTGCTAGAAACACGTCAAAAGATGTATTAAAGCAGCACAGATCTGAAAGGCAAACAATGACCTACTGAAATATCGTCTTAACATTAGGCAACAGCAAAGGAGAGTGCATTTACCTTTCAAGAAAGAAGTGGAACTAATTCATTATTGAGACAACAATAGAGTGAGCCAAATTGACACATAGTTTCTTGCCTCTCCTTACATACTCCCTTTTCTCTTCTCTCAACCAGAAACCCTACAGAAAGCAAGATTGTGATATGCTGACATAACTAACCTTATAATGTTTCATACTCAAAGCTATAATTATATTTTCTAATTGTATACTGGGCAAAAGAAATGCCAACCAGAACAAAAACATAACAAGCTAGAAACAGTCTATCAGAATTCTCATATTATAGAAAATGTCTATGAAACACTATTATCTCCAGCCACAGCCAGAAGATGTCAGACAATCAATTCATATAACATGCCAGCTTAATAAAATCTGCATATAAAATTTATGAACGCAGTAATATTCCTTTTTATCACAAGTTATTAATGGTCAATTTAATGAACATCTACAGCTGGAATGCTTTGGTTCTGTATGATATTTTAATCATCTTTAGCCATGGATTTAAATGCATTTCATTTTATAACCATCAGCTATTCAATAGGATAAGAAAGCCCTTTCGTAAGTATTGAGATATTTGGGGTAGGTTACCAATTTCATCCTTAAAACTTTATTTTTTTTTAAGATTTTATTCATTTATTTATTTGACAGAGAGAGAGAGAGAGAGAGATCACAAGTAGGCAGAGAGGCAGGCAGAGGGCGAGGGGGAAACAGGCTCCCCGCTGAGCAGAGAGCTCAATGCAGGGCTCTGAGATCATGACCTAAGTCGAAGGCAGAGGCTTAACCCACTGAGCCACCGAGGCGCCCCAATTTCCTTAAAATTTAAGGTCCATGTTAGAACACAAAAGGTTTCCAGAAGTTCCACCACATGTTTAGTTAGCTTCAAACCTCCTTCTAGTCCCTTTTCAATCAAGAGCTTCCCAATCTTGTTTATACAAAACAATCTTCCTCAGAGCCTTTTGGAATTTAGAGGAGTGGAGAATATCGGGATATTTTTAGGTAAAGAGAACAACATGAAATTTTGACTTAAGGACAACAGACACACAGACAAAAAGGACCTAAGGTATGAATTTTAGATTTAAAATGCTGATTTTCAACAATGCATAAATCTGTAGATGGCAGGTATTTTTCAAACTTCTCTAATAAGTAGGATATGAATATATCCAGGAAGATCATGACTCATTAAATTTCATTTTAAGCTTCTTGAATCTGCCTAAATTTTCTCATCTTATCAGACAAGCCAATATATGCTTACACTGTGAGGTTAAAGCAATGAACTTATGAAGAGAACCTGTCAAATCAAATTATCAACAAGCAATAGTCCCGCTATTGGGGAGTATCTAAGCTTCAATGTCAATTTTGAAGAAATGTGCTTACATTTGCATTTTAATTAGATCACACCTTCAACATCATACTAATTTCGGTTTAATGCTCTATTTTATTACCATTTCCAAAATGACATTTTTAAATGTGGGTATCAAGAAAAAAACCTATACTTTTATTTTGACAAAACTCAAATATTGAACTTTAAATAGTATGAACTGAATGAAATATGATTTTGTCTAAAATTCTAAATACTTAGAACTGGATTTAAGAAAACCTTCCAAGAGCAAATTATTCTACTCTTATTTAAGAACATAATGAAAAGTTGTATGGAACATGAAATTTAGGTTCTTCTGAGTGACCAAAAACTAGACATCCATGGTTTAAAAAAAAAAAAAAAAAGAGTAAAGATTTTGGTTAAGACTTTCATTAAAGGGAATACCTGGGTGGCTCAGTCTGTTAAAGTGACCAACTCTTGACTTCAGCTCTGGTCATTATCTCAGGGTCTGCATGGAGTCCGCTTGAGATTCTCTCTCTCCTTCTGCCCCTCCCCCCACCTCCCATCCCATCCCCAGCCTGTACTAACCAAATAAATAAAATTTAAAGACTTTATTATAATTCAGACATGACCTATATTATTTCTTTGCAGGAGGTGGAAGGAACCAGGCAGATTAAGGCTGCTTTCTCTCCAGTTAAACAAATATATACACTTCAATACATAAACTGTGAGAAACTTCATCACTGTAACCTTTCTGAAGTGAAAAGTCCTGTTATTTAGTATATTCGTGATGTTGTGTCACCTTTATCACTGTGTTTGCAGAATGTTTTCATCATCTGAAAAGAAAACCCAGTACCCACTAAGCAGCCATTCAACCTCTACCACCAGCCCATGGCAAACACTAATCTCCATTCTACTTCCATGAATTTGCCTATCTTAAATATTTTATATAAATAGAATAAAAGAATAGTGGTCTGTCTTCTTTCACTTAGCAAATTGGTTCAAATACATTTTAAGTAAAAATACTGGTAAAGAAGAAACAGACAAGTTCTTCATTTCTCAATTTTTTCCCACTTTTCTTATTCTAAAACTCTTCCAAAAAGTCTAAGAGGATTTGTGTTCACTTTTTTATGAGGTAAAGAAATATAAGTTTCCATTCCCTATTTTTTCCAAGCAAAAAGTCAATGACAAATATCCATTTAAATTAAACTCCAGGACACCTGGGTGGCTCAGTCAGTTAAGCATCTGCCTTTGGCTCAGATCATGATCCTGGGGTCCTGGGATCAAGCCCCACATTGGGCTCCTTGCTCAATGGAGAGTCTGCTTCTCCCTCTCCCTCTGTGTTCTCTCTCTCTCTCTCACACACACACATAAATTAATTTTAAAAATCTTTTAAAAAAATAAAAAGAGGAAGAAGAATTAATATGAGAATTAGAACATGGGGTATATCTATAACATTTTATTTTTTAAAAAGATCTGACGCAATAAAATCTTAAAACAACAACAACAACAACAAAAACCTGTGCTATTTTGGGGCGCCTGGGTGGCTCAGTGGGTTAAAGCCTCTGCCTTCAGCTCGGGTCATGATCCCATGGTCCTGGGCTTGAGCCCTGCATTGGGCTCTCTGCTCAGCAGGAAGCCTGCTTCCCTTCTTCTCTCTGCCTGCCTCTCTGCCTACTTGTGATCTCTGTCTGTCAAATAAATAAATAAAATCTTAAAAAAAAAAATCTGAAGCATATATGCAAATATTTTAATTTTTAAAAATCTGTGTAGTACATTATTCCCTGTACATTTTTGTACTTGAAATATCTCTCAAATTTAAAAAAAAAATAATAATTCAACAAATAAACAGACGATTTCTAAATTCGATGGGAGTTTACGTAGTTCTTTCATTGGCATGTTTCTGGAAATATATTTTTGGAAAAATATTCTCACACTCATGATCAAATTTGATTTGCACTTTTTTTCTTGGTGTTTGTTCTATACAGAGCCATGTAAGTAGGGTTGTGGAGGAACTCAGGATTTATCTATTCTATCACAGTTTCAGGCAAGAACATTCTAAAATCATATCAGAGAAAGTGAATTTAGGCTTTCCTGTTTTTACAGCATACTGTAATGATTCCATTCAATTTTCTGATGGTCTAACTGGTACACCTGCATTGAGCCTGCCATCACATGTCCTTAACGAGATGGCTCCTGATGCGAATTTCTCCCAGCCTTACAGATTCTGGGAGTTCCTCGCAACTGCTTTGAAGTCAATCAATGCACAATTTTATTTTTTTCATTTACTTCCTTAGTGCAGGGGTTGGCAAACGTGTTCTGTCAAAGGCCAGACAGTCAATGTTTCAGGCCCTGCGAGCCATAGGGTCTCTGTCACAACTACTCAGCTCTGCCGATGTGGGGTAGAAGCAGCCACAGATGCACATAAAGGAATGAGGGTGGCTGTGTTCCAAGAAAAGTTTCGTTACAAAAACAGACAGGGGATGGGATTTGGCTCTATGCCATGATTTGTGCACACCTGGAGTGTCAGCCAAAGGATGCTACCTTAAAATGTTACTTTAAATTGAAGGCATCTCTCAAATCTTCACTGGAAATAAAATGTTGCATCTATCTTAACGGTTATAGAAATTTTACACAGTTAAACATGAATTCATAAATAAGAAACAATCCCATAAATGACAAAAATGTTCATTTTTTAGATTCACAGTGTATGAATTTCTTTCTGGAACTATATTTTATGATCTGATTTACTAAATTACTAATTATAATTGGTTCCATTTGTTTAAATTATGCTATTAATGATTCTTTGTGGCAAAATAAATACATATATCTTATCTTCAACTTGACTACAGGGTTGGAATGACAAGGACAGTAAAACTATACTCACTGCACAAATAATAGCTTTCTATTAGGTTTGCCATTTCACCTGAATAATTCCTTATAATCATGAATAATGATGTTATTCAACAACCTAATGATATCATGGTATGTAGCCTCAATCCATCTGTCTTTGTCAAGAAGGTCAAATATTTGTATTCTACTGCACTAGGCAAAGTTGAACCAACAGTAAAACAATACCATGCCCCTTAATTATTTCTCCAAATGAAACCAGCAAGTACCTTTCTACATTCTAGGATCTATGCGCTACACATCCGCTTCAAAGAAATTTAACACCTACTCATTCTTTACCTACTCATTTTTTTAAGCTCAACTTAAAAAAAATGGTTTAAACTCTGAGAAAAATCCGCTAGACTATCTAAGGATAATCTTAATTGGTTGTTGCCAGAAATTTACTCTGCAATAGAGGTTTGTAACAATCAAAATATTCCAGGAAATTTAATATTACACAGGAATCTGAAATATGCAGTGTGAGATCTTGAAATTGGTATTGAAGGTAGAAACAAAGCAAAAACAAAAACAAAGACAAAAAACAAAGTAACACATGACAGATCTGAACTACAGCGTCAATAAAGAAATGCTTGATAGTGTTTGCTTTACAGAATCTATAAATAACTATATTCAGTTACTCTATATATTAAATGACTATAAATAAATGCAAAATGGCTGATGTAGATGAACATGCCTCACTCACTGTTCCTACAGGGCCTCTGCAGACCCAGGCCCTTGCAGATGGAGGATGATAAACAGAGCCAGGTATGAAGAAGGGACATTTAAGTGACACTGGAGAAAAATCCACATGGATGTCCCCTTCCTTTAAATTTCACTAAAGATTTCTCACTTCCCTAAAATCAAGTCCCTAAAAAGTCTTATTAATCTGGGTGCAGGGTCCCAGGATTTTCCCTCTTCCTTTCCAGGCTTCACCCTCATAGACTCTGCCATCGGGTTTTTTAAACATTCTTGAGCATGCAAAATTTTTTCTGCCCCAGGGTTTTTGTTCTTGTTTTCCTCCACCTGGAATTCCCTGCCACTGTTCTTCATGGGGCTGCATGTCCTTGTTAGTTCCTAGATCACACGTCACATCCAAGGAAAAGCCTTCCCTGACCACCCTGAGTAGTTGGTCTTATGTACTTATAATACAAAATCATGTTGTTCATGATTGATGGGCTTATGGTTATGGGTTTCATCTCCTATTGTCAACCTCTGTGTTATAGGACCCTTATCTGTGTGTTCATGATCCTATTTCCAGGGCCAGGCACATAGTGGACTAAAAAATTAGTACACAACAAATGAACACACCAATTCATTCACAACAGACAACTATGTGTCTAATGAGAGGGCTGCAAAAGATAGCCCAAGGGCCAAACTAGGCTGACACCTGCTTTTGTAAATAAAGTTTTATTGCAATATGGCCGTACTTATTATTCATTTACCTATTGTTTAGAGCAAGTTTCACATTATAACATAGTTGACTAATGGCAACAAAGACCCTGTGGCCCAGAAAAGATTTACTATTTGTTCCTTTACAAAAAAGAATTTGCCAACTCCTGGTCTAGTGTGCAATATATGTTCTGAATATGTAAAATGAAGAAAATAATGTCCTTGCCTTCAAAGGTGTTACACTCCTTTGAATATTTTTAATATGAGTCGTATGCGGTGCTCTGTTCAGTGGGTCAGCTACTGTAGGCTGAAACCTTGGCAGAGAGCACCCTGAAACAGGTCTGGAGCAAATGAATTGTAGCAATGGTGCAAAGACAGATCTGGAGTTTCACTGTTTCACACAGATGCCACTAGGATCTGTGGCTATTTAAATCAATTAAAATTAAGTTAAAAATTCAGTTCCTCGGGAAAAAAAATTCAGTTCCTTCAGGTGAATTTTCATAATGGAATCTCAGTTATTTATTTATTTTTTAAATAGACTTCATGGCCTGTATGGAGCCCAACACAGGGTTCGAACTCACAAGCCCGAGATCATGACCCAAGCTGAGATCAAGAGTCAGATGCTTAACTGACTGAGCCATCCAGGTGCTCACCAGTTATTTTAGAAAAAGATTTTGTATACCCATAAGAAGAAGAAATACAAAGCAGTTAAGTACTTTTGAAATCAAAATTTTTAGGTAATATACGCTTTACTCACACTTATTCTTATGGCTGTATATTACCTATATACACACACCATACTGTAGGTGCAAAGCACTCAAAGAAATCTAAGACATAGCTCCTTTGCCATCAAGGAGCTTCTTGGATCAAGTGTGTACATATAATGTTATGTAAACAAACAATGTTATGATGTAACAAATGTTATGATGATACATGATATATGAGAACTCAGTGGATATAGGGTAATAAGATTTCAGAGGAAAAAACAATCTAGTCTAGGTTGCCAGTAATGTAAAAAAATGGCTGCCTTTGGATTAGGCAGGAAAAAAGTGATAGTAGATGTTAAACTCAGTGGGTTTCCCAAGACCTTGTTCTTCTCTCAAAAGCTTCATTTTTAGAACACAAAAAGACTAAAGCAACAACTACAGCCTTTCTAGTTATTAACCCAAGCAACTTGGATTACTAAGGCTTCACAAAGTAGCCAGAAGTACAGCTGACCCCTGAGCAACACAATGCCACTTATATGCAGGTTTTTATATTACAGTACCATAAATGCGTTTTCTCCTCCTTACAATTTTTTTAAGGTTTTATTTATTTGTCAGATAGGGGGCAGGGGAGGAAGATACAGAGCACAAGCAGCGGGAGCAGCAGGCAGAGGGAGAAGCAGACTCCCCACCCAGCTGGAAGCCTGATGTGGGACTCGATCCAAGGACCCCAAGATCATGCCCTTTGCAGAAGACAGATGCTTAACCAACTGAGCTACTTAGGCACCCCTCCTTACAATTTTCTTAATCACATATTCTTTTCTCTAGCTTACTTTATTGTAAGAATACAGTACATAATACTTACAACATTCAAAATACAGGTTAATTAATTGTTTAGGTTATTGGTAAGGCTTCCAGTCAACAGTAAACTATTAGTAGTTAATGAGGGGGAGTCAAAAGCTCTATGCAAATTTTCAACTGCCTAGGGGACTGGAACCCCAAGTCCCCCATTTTTCACAGGTCAACTATAGATGTATGTGAGTGGTCACTGAGGAGTGACGATGTGGGACACCATACACTGAGCCATCACACAGCCCCTACATCTAAGAAGCCTCTCCTAGAAGACCTTGCACAGCACAGAACGCCCTTGTCTTCCCTTGGCATCTGCCATGAAAAACCACTGGCTGGTCTCCTCACTTGACAGCTCATCAAACACTTCATCCTGAAGTCACTTTTCTCATGGTTTAGCTCTTACTCTTTCAATGATCATGTAGAGTTCTGGAAAGATGTGGGATGCATCTTAATTCTTGGCAAGGCCCCAGGTGCTGGTGTCTAGTACAATAATGTCATGCATCAAAGAAAGGTCTTGAACTGACCATTCAGAAAACCCTTATGTAGCACCTACTACATACCAGTCATTGTGTTAGGTACGTGAACAGAACAGACAGCTAGGTCACTGCCGGTGGCGCTGACTAAAGTCCTGTGATCACTGAAGACAGCCTTGGGGTATAGGAAAGCCCATGGAATGGTACACTTCAAATTAGTGAACTGGATAACACATGACTTACCAATAAAGTTACACTAAAAAATACATAATGGCAGAAAAGCACGGCCATTCATTGGCCATACATTGGGTGAAAGTTGAGAGGTGAAAAGAAATACATCTAGAGTTTAGCTGTTCCTTATTTAGACAGATTGTGACATACTCATAATCCTTGGTGGCACTGTACCTAAATATTAAGAAAAGTGGAATGCTTCTAGGGGGCAACAAGACAACAAAACCCAACTTATACAGCATTGTACACAGGCATTAGAATCAGAGAAGCATGAGGCCAATATCTCGGTTCTCTTTCTTAGTATAGATCTTTGATCAAATTACTTACCCTATCTGAGCCTCAGGTTCCTCACCAGTAAAACTGGAATGAACTGACCAAAAAAATGTCATGTACACTGCTAATAATCAAATAAATATAACCAGCAGGATACCATTTTCACTTCTAAAACCAGCACCTGTGAGGAGTACTATAACCATTACTATTGGCAATGGCAAATTGTTTTTCTACTCTGCTTACAGTTACATAAATTGTACAATTTTTTAAAAAGATTTTATTTATTTATCTGACAGACAGAGGTCACAAGTAGGCAGAGAGGCAGGCAGAGAGAGAGAGGAGGAAGCAGGCTCCCCGCGGAGCAGAGAGCCCGATGTGGGGCTCGATCGCAGGACCCTGGGACCACGACCTGAGCCAAAGGCAGAGGCCTTAACCCACTGAGCCACCCAGGTGCCCCAAATTGTACAATGTTTGCAGGGTGACTTGCAAGAGTGAAAATTCAGCAACATTCAAAACCAGGTGAAGTAAATCAATTATGGAAAATCAAATCAATGGAATATTATGGAGCCACTGAAAATGCAGTTATACGCTGTTGGAGAACAATAAAGAAAATGCATGTATTAGAAATGAAGGGAGAGGCCTTATACACAGAGTGTTATCCTAGTTTTTTACTGAAAACTGTTTAAGAGAAGATGAGAAGAAAACATCTTAGAAACATCTTAACAGAAGAAGAGGTTTATCCCTGGGTATGGGATTATCTGTCTTTTTTACCTTCTTCACGATTCCGTGAATCAAAAAAAAAAAAAAAAAAAAAAAAAAGAGTAGCATTAAACTTTTGCTCATTTTATTGATAACAAATACATGCATTAAAAAAAATACATGCATTACTCATGTGTAAAAAGTGGAAAATACGTCCTATTTTATAGGGTGCCACATTTATATCATAAAATGAAATTAATTTTACTATACAGATAAATAGTTCCATGGCACAAATGATCAAAATAAGCAGTGTGAGTTATAGTCTCAAAATGGAAGCATACTGGCTATCCACTCATATTCACAGCCACTAATGTCAAGGGTTACACTTAAGGAAAAAAAAAAAAAAAAAAGACTGGTTCAATAAAGCTGCTGAGTAAGTAATTTGAAGTTCTTTATTACCCTAACCTAAACATTTCACATCACAGCCATTTTTTAATTATAAGATAATTATTTAATACAGTTAATAAAAGAGCTGCCAAATACACTATTGATCTGAGGAGTCTGCCGAAGCTTTCAGAGCTTCAGGGAGAGTACATAATTTCTATACTCACCTGCGACATCAAATGTGAAAGTAACTAACAAAATAATGATGAAAATTAATTTGAAAGGGAAACTATGCTTCAGAAAGATTGTTCTTAAAACAATTGGTGGAAAAAAAAAAAAAAAGAAAAATTTCCCTAAAATCCTACAACTGTTAGCTACAGACCCAGGGAGCCTTTTCTGCCCTGTGGTAAACCCAATCACGGAAATCAAATCTAGCAGTGATTTAATTTACAATTATTTTTCAAAGTTTGAAGAAAAGGAATAACTACATTATGGTCAATGGGCTGAACAAATTCTGATCCTTGAGTTCAGGATGGATATATCAAAGTGCTGTAAGCCAGGATGACCTCATGGGGATAAGCCAAAAGGTACCAAGGAGTCTATTGGGGGTGGGGGGGGGCAGCCTACTTCCCTACTCCCCATCACCCCAAGAAGTTTACAGTTTTAGTAATCTTAGATATTTGTGCAAGCTATTTTCTCCCTACCTATTTAGATCATGGGCTCTATAAACCAGGGAAGGGAAAAAACAAAACAAAACCACCAGACAGAAAGCCATCTTAAACCCACTATAAATATGTATATATACATGTATGTGTGTGTGTATTTTTTCTTAAGTAAGTAAAGGGACAAAGCAGGTCAGCTACCCAGAACCAGGCTTGTCCTAGGCCTGTGATATGGTCAAGTGATTAAGGAAATTATTTTTGCAATCTGAGTGGCCTCGTTCGTATCAAAACTCTACTATTTACTAGCTGGGTGAATTTGGATGTTACTTCCCTAATGGCAGGGGTTATTTTCTGAATTTAAGTAAAGTCCAGTGAAGTAAATAAGTCAAGTTTCAGTAAGTGGTAGCTGTTAGTATTGCTGAATATAAAAGTTTCATAGGAAAGATATGTGTACGTAAATGTTAGTTTTTAGGAATAACATTTTCGCTAAAACCCATTTTAAACTGTTTTACATCAAAGTCACAAAAATTGCTTTTGGCTGCTTCTAACTAATCTAGGTCCACATTCTCCCTTGCGTCGACACTTCTCACCTTCAGTTCTCTCTTAGGCATGAGATCATCTCTCAAGGTTTCCTCCAGCTCTATCACTCTATGACAATCAGACTGGATGGGGAAAACATATTATCCAGGCTCTGGTTTTGATTGCTATCTTTCCTGTGGTAAATCTCAAAGAGCTTCCCAAATCCCCTGCTGATTGTCCTGGCCAAGATGGTGATAAATCTAGATTTCTGCCATCCAGTGGTATTCACCTGCAAAGACAAAGGGCTCTTTTCAAATTATGAAAACGTCTATACCTTCTTTCTTCTAATGTTAAAAAACTTTGATTTGGTGATATTAACCCCAAGGTTACCAAGTGTGGCTTCCTCTTGCCAGCCCATATCGGCTTTTCAATAGAGGACATTAGTCCATGTTCTAAAGTCAGGTTTGATTACTTCTCATTCTCAGCCGATTTCCTAACTATGACCAATGTCAACCTTAGGTTTATTTTCTTAAAATTAATCAACAAAGCCATGAGACAAATGTGAAAGCTTTGATGGTATTTTCTAATCATACTCTTCCCAGTCAACAGAATTGAGCTTTGGAAGCTCAATTCAATTGCTTCTTTTTATACAGTGAGTGCTAATGAAGTAGTCCTTAAACACTTGTCACATGACACACATGACTGATGTCTTTTTTTCCCCATGGTACTTTTTAAGGCATGGTGGGTAAGTGGGAAGGGATGAATGTATTCCATGGAATCTACGGCAACAAGTCTAAAGCTCATTGTACTTTGTGAACATCAACTCTTCAGCACTGGTCATCTAGGAGAATTTAGGATATATTTCCTATATTGGAGGTATTCTTGGCATTGAGCAAATCCATGGCTTTTAAGTCAGTAGTGGAGGCAGGCATTCTTTTGTCTTAAAATCTTAGACTAGTTTATTTACAATCTATGGTAGATTACATTTATAAATATTCATTCTCTCTTCCTTCCACACAGTGTGTGTGTGTGTGTGTGTGTGTGTGTGTGTTGGGGTGAAGGGGGAGTATACTTCTCTGTCCCGCTTATAATAGGATAGCCATGGGACTTGTTTTGGTCAAGAGAGAGGAGTGGATGTAACATATGGGTGTTCTCAGCAAAAATTTTAAATACAGACATGTGGTCTGGGTTGACCTCTTAACCTCCCACCTTCTACCATGACAACAACAAGTTCCAGACAGTGGCTCCTTCTTTTAGCTGGGACACAGAGAATAAGACAACAGGCAGAATAGATCATACCTGGCCAAGTCCAGCCAAGCCTAGCAGAGTCACAGCTTATTCACAGAATTGTGAGCAAAACATTAATGACAATATTGTTGTAAACCGCCAGGATTCCAGGTTGCTTGCTACTCTATAAAGGCTTACTGATCATTCTCCTTAAATCTTAATCACTTCATTCAACAAGTAATTACTGAGGGCTTACACTGAGTGCAAAACTCTGAGCTAAGGTTACATAATGAGAAAAGGATATATGCTGTCCCTGCTCTCATAGCCTAGAGGAAATAGATAGAAATTACCTGATCATCTTAGCACATGTATAATTACAAACAGGTAAACGCTAAGAAGAAAAGGAACAAAGTGCTATTAGAGTATATAATAAAGGAAGGTGATCTGGACTGGTGTGTCAGGAAAGCCCTTCTACAAGAAGGGATACATGAGTTGATATGGTTGGACAAGCAAGTACTATCAAGGGGAAGAGTCAGTGGAAGAACATTCCAGCCAAGGAAGATGAAAGGTATAAAGCCCTCATGGCTGAAGGAAAGATGATTTGGCAGAGGAACAGAAGAGGCTGGTATGGCTGGGGCATGGAAGGTACAGACAGGACTAACAGGAGGCAAGATGAGAGAGAAAGATGGAAGCAGGAACAGAGAAAGTTGAAGGCCATGTTTAAAAAGTGAGTCTTTATCCCGATTGCAAATAAAAAGCCATCCCAGACTGTTCGATGGGGGATAAAGTGGAGGGTTCTGTGATCAGGTTTGCATCTTGCAAAGCTCTCCCTGGTACATGGAGAGTAGACCGAGGAGAAGGCAGAGTGAGTGCTAGAGAATAATCCAGGTGAGAAATGCTGGTAGCTTAGTTAGGGTATTGGCATTGGAAATTAGAAAAACATGCATTTTTGAAATATGGGTAGTAAAGCTAGCAAGACCAGCTCTGTGAAAATGGTATTGGATGTGAGTGGAGGGATATTCTGCAACATCACCCTCTATGAAGAGACACATCTTACTCTAAAGAGGAAATAGAAAAAATAAGGTCTGGGATTCTGAGTTTGAGTGTATCAGTTAATTTTGATTACTTTGAAATACCCCATAATGGTAGGTATATTAAACTCCCTGCCACCAGTTACAAATAGAAAATTTTATTACCGTTGAATACGTAAATCACATTTGTGAAACTTGTCAATCTCAGGAAGGAACATTGGATAAGTAGATGAATATCAGTATAAATTAATTTAGGAACTCGAGGTTTCTCCTATCTTATAACTTGGATACTTTTTTTTTTTTTAGAAAACATAAACACAACTATATAATTATAATCATCGCGATAGTACTATAAGTATCTCCATAATGCTATGAAGTACCTCAAAGACTACCGCCTGAGTCAGCACAAACTCTATTCTTGTTACATGAGATTTAGAAAGTAATTATGAGGCCTTTTTTCTTGAGTGTCCTAAAAGCTCAAAGAGGAGTTCCAACAGTCTTTGGAGTAACGGCTCCTGGAAACACAATTTACCTTCTGAAATAGAGAACTATATAGCACCCCTATCATCCTGCCTAAATCCTGTATACTTAGGGTTTTTTTTTTTTAATCCTAATTCCACAAATGGATCTGAAAGTGAAGGATATGGTGATATAGCAGAGATGCATGCCCACACACATGCATGCACACACCCACACGCACGCACGTGCACATACACACACTCACCTCTCTTTCAGATTTCCTTCCCCAGACCCACAGAGCTGACGTTTGTAGTAGTCACAGTTAAGCTTCTATACTGCCCCAGTTTTTTTTAGGATGCCCGTCCTCCCCCAGAGCAAGGGGTCCTGGTAGGCTGTCACCTGCCTCTGGCAATAGACCCAGGCTAGGCCAAACAGATGGCCTGCTCTGGGAATTTGACTCTTGGCAGTTCCATGTGACACAGAGACACACATGGCAGGGGCTGCGTCATTGCAATGGCAGCATCGTGAGGAGACTGTCATCTCTGCAACCAGGATGCCCAGAGCTGCCCTAATTTCATTTATTTTTGAGGCTTGCTACTTTTCAGCTTTCCCTTTTCATTCTGCGATCTGCTTCCTACAAGCTTTCCAACACACTGCTTTTATACAAGTGGAAACAGGCTCTCAGAGAAGACAATTAAACTGCCCAAAGTCACACAGGTAAGAAATGGCTGCATTGGGATTCACTGGTCTGTTTGTCTGATCCCAGGCCCATGATCTCATACATTCATTATGTTCCCCCACTACCCTATTCTAAGTGGAATTTGAAAATGTAACATTTGTTTATTGCCCCAGTGCACCAGTTAGGACTTAGAATGAAATGTAAGCTACATCTGCTATTTTGCTATTTACAAGTGACAGATGACTTTGAAAGCATGTCCATTTTAACTAGTCCTCTAAACATATTTACGTTTTCATATTCCCTTCAGATGACTTTTCAGTGGCTATGCTACTAATCCAGAATGAACTTCCCTTGTCTGTTGACAATAATCAGGTCCATTTTCAAAGAAAACTGCCCCATGAGCTCCTTTAACATTTGGATGACTCCATCCTTTGGAGACAGAGATGGAGAAGTTGTATTTGTTACATTTTCTTACATATTCTTCTTTCATTGAAGAAGAATGTGCCTGGTTAGGAGGTCTCCCTACCTGTGCCTGGTTAGGAGGTCTTCCTACCAATTCAACCCTTATCCACATGACCATTCAGAGAGACACCAATGAGTGAAACCAACCCCAACAGCATGAAGCTACAGCTTGGTGAGACTGGCAACGAAGAACACCTATCCTCAGAGTCACCAGCACTCTTATTCTGTCCCTTTCATGTCTTTGTCTCCTGACTGTGAATGCAATGACAGGTCTGGTGGCAAACATATTGTAGACTCCTAAAACCAAGGCCAGGAATGAAGAATGCAAAAGACTGAAGGCAGCAAAGGGGAACCACGTGCCTGAGTAGGCGTCATCTCGTGGAAAGTTAAAAACTGAGTCAGCACTAAAAACCAAACACGGTTAAGTCAGGATTTATGGGCAATGCCTGCAATACATAATTCATCTGAAATCCAAATCCAATTTCACATATTCTGTAAGCCCAAAGTATTCCAAATGTTGTGAAGTTTCTCTAAGGGCTTGATTAGAACAGCCATGCTTCATTTTTGTTCTTCTTGTGGGGGGATTTCAGTACCCCAAGAAGAACTTATCTCTTCAACATATTGTTTTTATTCCCTGAATTTGGATAGAGTATCTCCTCGGTATAATGGGGCTGTGTTGGCCTTTAACCTCTCTCATTTTTTGTAAAGCTAGCCAAATACTCACCCTTCTAGTAGGGTCAGAACCAATGATCTGGACTGAGAAGAATTTCATAAGAGAAAGAAAGAAAGGAAAACAAAAGAAAAGAGAGAGAGACCTCATGGGGGACACCCAAGGACAGACCTCTGAAACAAGAATAACTGGGTTCAAGTATCAACTCTAGCATTTACTAGCTAAAAGGCTCTGGGCAATCATACTACTTTTCTAAACGTTTCTCTCAAAATATAGATAGAAATACCTATTGAGAATGATCACTTTAAGAATTCAAAATAATGCATTTAAGGTTTTAGCACAATGGCCCACAGGAATCATGAGTATACTGCCATTACTAATAACTTACTGAGAATATCTATGTACATTCAATAGTCAAACAACAGAATCATGATCTCTAACCTCTCAGATTTTGCATTTCATGCGAGAGACACCATGACAAGTAATTTCAATAAGGGATGAAAATTGTTCTGGTAGCAAAGTTAAAGGTTGCTACTAGTAACTACTTTTTATCATTAAATTTTTAAATCATATGAAGAACACAGAGGTTAAGAATCTAGACTCTATCATTGGACTGTCGGGGTTGTAGACCCAGACCTGCCTATTATTACTGTGACTTTGCATGAGATTTTTTATCAGTGAAGTAAAAAAGGTAAGAGTAACTATCTTGAAGCATTTTTGTGAGCATCAGCAGAGAAAACATGCAAAGTACAGTGCTAGACACATAGCACTACCGGAATTACATCAGTACTGAGCTTTACAGAAATAGTTGTGACCCTTCAGAATGCCTTCTTCTGAGCATACAAACATTGTTTTGTGTGTTTTGAGCCAATCATGTTGTAACTAAACCAAAAATCTAAGGTATCTCTAAAGATACTTTGAACTCAGACCACTCAACTTTGGATCAGAAGTGTACAAATATTGGCATTGCGATTCTTAAGTTATTTTGAGGGTAAAGTTACTTTGAGGGTATTTTACGATTGCAGAGTAAATGAGACAGAAAATACAAAATGAATAGAAAGAATGTAAGGAGGAACCCCCATAATGCTGGATTTTAATGGAGGTATCAGGATGAACACATTAATTGTATACATATACACATACACATTTGGAATTATTTCCACAAAAAGTGCCTGATAACATTATCCCAGTAATGATGAGCACACCTAGTGCCTAGACCTTGGTTTCTAAATATCATTCTCTCCTAAAATGACCCATCTCTTTGGATATTGCTAATTCCAGGGCTGAGGGAAGGACAATATAAAATGAACTTGGAACATCCTATAGCAGAAAATAAGGAAGTGCTCAAAGACTAATAGAGTCATGTCAAAAGGACATAGGAACCTGTCCAAGGGGCATTTGTTGCCAAATCTGGTAAACTTGTACATCAAAATTCTATAATAGTAATAGATTATAACACCCTGAAATAAAAATAGTCTGAGTTGACTAGATGAGAGACACAGACAGACAGAAGGAGTTAACAAAAAAGTCAAGTTCTTCTTTATAGAAGAATGCCAAGTAATAAATGTAGAAAAAAATGATAGAATTAGATAGCCAGCATTTTGTAAGCCCCATATTAGAAGTGACTCAGACAAAGGTCAGCAACGTGCTAAAACTAAACCACTATGAGACATTTTATTGGGGAATGAGATAGATGAGAATTAAAGTTGCCATAAGCCTAAGATCATTCTGGAGCCATGACAAGTCTCTAGTAGCCTCTAGAAACAGACTGAAGCCTATTCAAGTGACACTCTTTTCCTGGTCAACCGATGACAGCCCTTTGTTGCTTGAAGTCAACCAATCGGTAACAAACTCAACACATCTCCAAGTACCAATTCCAAGTACCAAGCAAGTGACCAGCACAATTCTCCCTTATAATAAACTCAGCTTTGTCTTTTTATCTCAATGAGTGAGGGCCTGCAGTCTTACCCTACTACCTACTAATTAAAAAGAAAAAAACTTACAACAGGATGATCTGACAGTCACCACCTAAGCAAGTAGTCGAGGCTGACAGTTTCAATAGCACTTTGGATGCCTAATATGGTACATCCTAGAACAAGGCAGTGCTGAGCAGACAAGGTCACCTAGTTGGTGTTGTTGCCAAAAAATGTTTGACCTCCTCTGAATCATGAGAAAACAGTCAGATGGCTCAAGGACGTGGAATATTACACGGGAAAACTGGCTGGAATGTTCAAATGACTTAATGCCATGAAGAACCAAGGGAGGTAAAGAAGGAGTATAGATGAGAGCTATTAAGGGAGTTTAATAATCAATTGAAATGTATGAGCTTTGGCTGGATCTCGTATTATGGAGGAAAGAAGCCAAGTGAGGAAATCCAAGTATGACAAGTAGGAAGAGATCACTGAACTGATACAGATTTTCTTGGATGCAGCACCTGTGGTACAATTGTGCAGGAGAATGCCCTTATTCTCAGGAGATGCATGCTGAATTATTTAGGAGTGGAATCTCTTGATGATGGCAATAGTCTACCGTTGGATGGTTTGGCCGAAGGGAAACATCTGAGTGGACAAATATGGCATGTGCATATCAAGAAGTTAAAGCTGATGAATCTTGTTGAGAGAGAAACAGGGCATCAGTAAACTCTTCAACTTTTCTGTGAGTTTGAAGTCAGTTTATTCTTATTTTTATTTTGAAAACCACATTATTATAGTACATTTGGAATATGCCAGATATTTTCCCACTGCCCCAATTTCTCAATTACAATCAAAATAAATCTGTTGTGCTGTAAGTATTTTTGTAAGTCAGCTCGTATCTTTTTTTGGCAGAAAGAATGGGCCAAATAAGCCAACAAAGTTCAAAATATTTAATTTGCAAAACAATTTCTCTCCTACATTAAAAAAAAAAAAAAAGACAAAAGTTTTTCAGTTAAGAATAGCCAAGATAAGACTCCCTTTGGAGTTAAAAGATCCTCCAGCCTTTATCACAAGACATTTTATCTCCAATGTCAATCAGACAAGCCCAGAGGTCTGTGAGAGGAGAAGAATCTTCCCGGATACATCAGGAGACATAGAGGTTGTCCCGGAGCATTCATAAACACACACCAAGACGCTAAGGGCATCCGTGGACTCAGCCTTCTCCCTGTCTCCCGTACTAGCATGAGTCTTTGGGATGTCATCTGAGGAGTCTCTCATGGGAAGAGAGGACTTGATCTGTCAGAAGAGCATGTGAACAGAGGCTGCCTGGATGGATAAAATGCAGCGAGCTGGTTACCGCGTCCCTGGGGGGACCGGGCACTCCCGCAAACAAGGTGGAACAAAGCAGACAGGAGAGTGGGCACTACAGAAGAACAGGCAGACCAGTGGTGCCTGCAGAAAAACCTTTGACCTGGAATATAGAATTGCAGTTTGAGAAACATGTCATGAGGCAAGGGTAATAGGATCCTAGTGTATCCAGCTGAAACTGTGAGGAGAACCCACGTGGTCCCTGGAGCAGGAGGAGCCAGGACTATGTCTGGCAAGAAGGTTGCGGAGCCCCCTGCATGTCCAGGAAGCCCCATCTGGTCTAGTACAGAATCGAAACAGCGACCCCTGACATGGAGGGGAAGGGAGGAAGGAAAATCTATACATTTACGGGACATGAATTGCAAACAATTGAGGGAATTCAGTGAGGGAGGAGAGCGGATAGCTTTGGTATTTATGGATTTACAGGAAGAGAATTGCATTATGATAGCCAGCAACCCCAGCCCAAAGGGAACTCACCACACAATTTAAAAAAAAAAAAGTCCACATTCATAGATCTGGCCCTGTGAAAGAAAACAAACTAGAAAAGGAAATTTGAGCTTTAATAATGAAAAGGTTCACAAAGAGCGGGAGAGAAAACCCAATAAAACTTGTGGAACACAATCACATCTGACTCCTCTGGACTCTCCTAACTGCACAGAAACTTCACCAGAGCGCTCGTTTTTGACCCCTTCCCATGGTCCGCCTCTGCATTTCACAGCCGTTCGCGCACATGATGCTCATAACGATCCCAAGATGGAGATAGTAGTACCCCATTTTAAGCGTGAGGCAGCTAAAAGCAAAACATATTCAATAAATCCTGGGGTTATGCTTCTATTGAGGAACAGAGTTAGGATTCACACCCAGGCCTGGGCTGCCAAGGGACAGCCCTCAGTCCCCTGGCTACAGCTTCACAGTGTCCAAATCACCTCCGCCTTTAGGAAATAAAGCCCGCGGCTTTGGTCTCTCTGAGGGAGAACTAAAACAGAAACAGAAAAGAAGGGAGAAGCTATAGCTGAGCCCAAGAGTGAGGAAGGATAATTACAGGGTTCAAAGGAGCAGCCCGGAAAATGTTTGGTCTCCATACCCCTTTAACTGTTGGCAAGTATTGATGTTACAAAATAAATAAGTCCTAAGGATGAAAAGTATAGTATGGGCAATATAGTCAGTAATATTGTAGTATCACCGTATGGTGACAGATGGTAACCACTTACTGTCGGAGGCGTAGTGCCCCGTAGAGAATTTTCAGCTATGTTGTACACCTGAAACTAATACAACATTGTCTGTGAACTGTACTTCAATTTAAAAAAAAATATGGATGAGACCAAAGAGCTCATGTTTATGTGGATTATATCTATTGATACGTCCTTAGAAATTAGAACTGAGAAAATTTAAAAATATTTTAGGGTTTACTTAAAATAATAAACCCACAACATGTTAACATAAATTGTACTTTATGATAATATTTTCCAAAACAAAAAATAGTAGTGTAAAGAGTAGCAGTGTTTTACAGTTTTCTAAATCTCTTATGAATTGCTTGATGAAAGACAAGTACATTCTCATTTTTTTTTTTTAAGATTTTATTTATTTAACAGACAGAGATCACAGCAGGCAGAGAGGAGAAAGCAGGCTCCCCACAGAGCAGAGAGCCCCATGTGGGGCTCGATCCCAGGACCCTGGGATCATGACCTGAGTTGAAGGCAGAGGCTTTAACCCACTGAGCCACCCAGGCACCCCTGCATTCCCATTTCTATTTCTATTTTCAATCTGCCCTGATATGTCTTTTGGTCAAAGTGTAGGAAGTTCTCATACAGATAATGTAGTTGAGGAAGGAAAGATCTCACAGATTCTCTGAAGAGCCCCAGGACGCTAGGGACCTCAGGACCACTGGTTTAGACCACTGATGCTAGAGTTGGACCATTTGGATTTGAAACCTAGCTTTGCCATTTAATACATGTTTGATCTGGGTTAATTCAGCTTTGAGTACCTTACTTCTTTATCTATAAAATGGAGGTACTAACAGTACCTGCCTCATAGGATTCCTTATGGGTATTAACACTTAGCAAATGCTTAGAAAAATCTTCACGGCACATATCAATGTTACAGGAGTAATGTTAACTAGGTAAATGAAATAATCATTTGGTTTTGCAAGCAGAATCTCTGTCATGGGGTGGCATCTTTACACTGAATTTTATATTCTCACAACTGGGACAAAGACAAGAACTTCTTGAGCAGGAGTGAACACTCATGGAATAACATCCAGGTCATAATAGGGGTCCCAGTAAATTGAGAAGGGAGTTCAGATGCATACTTGGATAAGCTGAGAGAAGGAAAAAACAAAGAAATTGTAATCTCCACTTCATAGAGGATGAGTAGCAGAATCCCACCTTCAGAACTGTTCCACACTCATGTCACACCAGACAGTCGGAACTCAAAAAATGTTGAGTTTTGGCTATAAAAACATGTCAGGAAGTCATTAAGCTGATCCATTCAGACATCTTTGAATGACAAACAAGCGGGTGAACAGTTACGAACAGTCAAGAGTTAATGCTAAAGAAAGGTCTTAAGAGTTCTCATCACAGAAGAAAAAGAAAAGGTGTCACTAGGTGTGGTGAAGGATATTAACTCAACTTACATGGGAATCATTTTGTTATACAGACATATATCAAATCATTATGTTCTACACCTAAAACTAATACAATGCTTCATGTCAATTATACCTCAACTTAAAGAAAGGCCAACATTAGGCCAGGTTTAGGTTAAATATATTTCTATCTAGATAAAATTCTATTAATTTTGTTTCTAAACACTGATAAAGGTCATTCAGGAGATGGTCTAAGAACGGAACATAGAATGAAGGCTTTATTACAGGTATCTTTTCTTATCACTATTCCTTCTCTACATGAGGTAGTTTTGACTAAATGTGTAATTCTTCCATTCAATCCCGCCAAACTTGCCACATAGTCTTAGATTTTGCTCCCCTCTTCATTAAATACACTCAGTTTTCTTAAATACACTCATTTCCTAGAAAATGGGGTATTTCCCTGCTTCTTCACATTCACCTCCCTAGGGCCACAGGCAGATGACTTACTTATAGGGCAGAGGGGTTTTTTTTGTTGTTGTTGTGAGCAATAGTCAAAGGATGGTCTTCAGCTTAATGAAATAATCTGTCTGACTAGGAATGGCCATGAACGATGTATCATTTTTAAGGAATTACATTATTATAGAATGCATTTTATATAATCACATGAAGCATCATCTAGAATGTAAGACAACACTGTAAAACAACACTATATTGGATATAATAATCTTTGATGATTCAGAAGACACATTACAGGAGTGCCACATTTCCGAAGATCTACCTTTTCAATATCACCTTCATGCAGGGAATACGTAAAACTGGCACTTAGTAATAGAAAGACCAATTTAAAAGTTTAATAAAGAAGTGGACACGTATTATTATTTTAAGAATGCAGAAGCACAGCTCTACTTCTGGAACACAACTACCTGGTTCACTGCAACCCACCCCCCCACCCCATCTCTTCGTTTATAATTTGAGAAAAGCATTCTCTGCCTCCTTCAAAGGGCTGTCAGGAAGATAAAGTAAATTTTTAAAGCATGTCTATGAAGTGCTAGGAACTTGGTGATAGTTAACTAAAGAAAAAGAAAAATCTTAAAACACACACACACACACACAGAAGAAAATAAATATTTCACTGATCTCAGGATAGAAAGCATAAATGAACTTTGTAAGCATAAGCCCTTATAAGCATAAATGAACTGCAAAAATACACAAATGATAAACTCACAAAGTAATAAGCTTAACTACAAAAAAAGGTTAAAATTCTTATATGTTAATAACATCATTAGCAAACTAAAAAGATCAAAATGGGAATAATATTTGCAACAAATATGACAGGCAGGGGTTAATTCCTACAAATAATTAACAGAGAAAAATAACTCATAAATACATTTAAAAGTTCATCCTGCTATTGATCAGGCAGAAACAATAACACAGATAAATCTATCAATTTGGCAAAGGTTAGGACACACTCAAAAGTGTTAAATTTTTAAAGCTGATGAGCATCTAGCAAGATGTATGCTACTTATGTATTGCTGATGTAAAGCAAATTTGGTAATATTTGTCAAATGAAGCAATGCACAACATTTTACCAAGTTATTCTAGCTTAAGAAATTCATCAGGAATAGGACCAAAACTCCTTTATCAAAATATGCATGATGTAGGTTGAATAGTGAATGTTAAATTATAGTAGATCCATATGGTGCAATATCACTCCATCATTAGAAATCTCAGGGTTACATATATATTTTTAAAAAAATCAAAAAATGTCAACAATAGGTGGAAAAAAAAAAGGTTATAAAATTTTTCTCTTTTCTAAAGCAACAAAACAACTAGAAGAAACAGTAGAAAAATTGAAATTTTAGCAGAGGTTATATCTGGATAATTAGATTATAGATGATTTTTATTTTATATAATGGGCAAATATTCTTATAATTAGAAAAAATAAATGCAAAATTTAAAAACTTGTTACACTTGATATAAACTAGATTGCTTTTACATAGACATAATTTAGACAAAACATTTATTAAGTCAAGCAATTCATTAGCTGGTTGGTTCCTAACAGATTGCATTAAGAATACCAGATGCTTTGAGGGGCACCTGGGTGGCTCAGTCGATAAAGCTCAGGTCATGATCCCAGTGTTCTGGGATCAAGTCCCCCATCAGGCTCCTTGGTCAGTGGGGAGCCTGCTTCTCCCTCTTGCTCTGCCTACTTGTGCTTTCTCTATCTCTGTGTCAGATAAACAAAACAAAACAAAACAAAAAAGAATACCAACCAGATGCTTTGAGTATGAGCAACTCCTCTCCTCTGTAATATTTCAGTAGTACTAGAACTATGTCAGTGCTGAGTACCTACTGTGTACTGACTATATCAGGAGGGAAAGGTGGGGGAGGGGTGGCAAAAGGTGGGGAGGAAAAAAAGGAATATTTTCATTTGAAATTAAATGGCAGAGAAGCCTACAGCCCAGGAAGCCAGTCAGCCCAGGCCCAAACCCTTCCAGCATGTGTAGGTTGAGCAGTGCAAAATGAAGGCCTCTTGCTTATCAGCAAATTGTCAGCAATCTCATCACCCTGAGGACTGCACAGAAATGCTACACTTTAAAAAAAAAAAATCCATTAAAATTAGTTCAAAGAGCAAGACACAAAGGTGGTGCGAGAGGGTCATTTTTCAGCACTCTGCACAGAGAAGAGACATGTACAGTAACTCCCATTACAGCTAATGAGCGTTGACCATCTATACTAATCTAAACCCCTTGAGAATTTAATTTAAAACCACCATGGC
The DNA here is from genome assembly GCF_963455335.1 of Martes martes. NCBI lineage: Eukaryota > Metazoa > Chordata > Mammalia > Carnivora > Mustelidae > Martes > Martes martes. The sequence goes on along the minus strand of NW_027666454.1, from coordinate 28,828 downwards.
AAAGCCACTCTCAGCCATGAATGAACCCCAGGATTGTTCACTTACCTACTCTTCCCCAGGCACTAAGCACAGTAGAAAATAATATATATATTTTTCATCACACCTCACAGAAACAGTAAAAGGCTCACAGAACATCAAATTCCCTTCAGTTTAAAGGCTTATTTTAAATCCTGGGTACTATTTTAATGCCATTTTTAATTAAGCAGTTTAAAATTAGGTCTGGGTTATTTCAGTTGCTATGTGATATTCTTATATCCAGGAATCCAGAAAGTTTCCTTCAGTTTAAACTTCAGTTGACAAATTCAGGGCCACAAATAAATGGTGCCCTTCGTCCAAACCCAAGCCCTGGACCAGCCTTCAAAAGTACCAGGATACAGGGCAGTGAAAAAGAGTAATTATCATGCCAGGCTTCCACAAGCCAAATTCACCCAATTCATTCTTCTGCCTTTCACATCATCTGAATTTAGTCTTCAAACTAGTCCTGGAGGTGGTTATGGGTGGTAACTTTCACATGGGGAAACAAAACCAAAAAGATTATATGATTTGACAAGGTTTCCCCAAATCGAACTAAAATCTAGCTCACCAACTCCTCATCCAAAGCTCGCTGGCAAATATAAATGGTTCTGCACCCAAAGAGGAGAAAGGAAGCAACGGACCCAGTGGCAAAACTGCTTCTTTCCACACACTCCATGCCAGAGACAGGATGGGACAATCATCACTAGTTATCATTTCCACAGTCTGAGTTCTCTGGTAGGTCAGGGAAGGACTCTGTGTGGAGTTGAGGACACTGGTATGTGAAGGTCCTGATGGAAACAATGGCTGGTACAAAGACCTAGCAGAAGGAACAAGTTCACGGAGACGGGGGCCAGAAATCCAGGAGGTCCTGGTGAAGACTGGAGGTTGTATTCTTTTTTTTTTTAAAGGTTTTATTTATTTATTTATTTGACAGACAGATATCACAAGCAGGCAGAGAGGCAGGCAGAGAGTGAGGAGGAAGCAGGCTCCCTGCTGAGCAGAGAGCCCGATGCGGGGCTCGATCCCAGGACCCTGGGATCATGACCTGAGCCGAAGGCAGAGGCTTTAACCCACTGAGCCACCCAGGCGCCCCTGGAGGTTGTATTCTAATTGAAAGAAACAACCACTCAAAGTCCTTGAAAGAATAGCCTGGCCTAATGCCTACATTAAAGAGACCATGTCCGCTGCCATGTGATGTGTACGGGCAGGGGAGGGAGATGGTTGGAAGGCTTTGTAAATAAGGAAACCAGACATGATGGCTGTCCACGCAGGACTTGGGAGGAGCAGTGGCAACGCGGAGTAGTAGACTCAGGACATTTTTCCGAGGGAGACGCTCCATACGTTGCAAGGACGTTGAGAGAACGCTGTCAATTATGTTTTCTGGCATCATCTCTTTGAGGAAGGATCCGAACAAAATAGGACTCTGATCTCTGGTGTTACTCAGGTTTCTCTATTTCCTGAGCAATCAACCAATTTTGCCTCAAGGACAGAGACTCTTTCCTTTGTTTAGGTTGGTGCCAGAAAGCTCAGGGCCAGCACTGTGAGCCATCCCTAGCAAGTATGTGGACATTTGTTATCTATTCATGCACTAATTTCACTTTTGGCTTCATCTGACTTTCTTTATTTTCTTCTTGACTTTTGTTTGCTCTTATTTTTAAAGCACTTAATCTTGCTCTACTTGATCAGTCAACTGAATTTTTTTAAACATTCCAGGAAATAAACAAAGAGACAATGTAGCATGGCAATGTCTTGGTTGCTATACAAATAATAATAAAGGTCTTTTCAAAGGGATTCATCGGAGATTTATAAAGAAGTACATGTGTAAGAGAACCTGTGTGTTTGTGAAGCCAAGGAGACAGGTCCATAAAGACTTGCCTGAAGGGATAAGGAAATGGCACACAGTCCCCCTAGACAACCCACCCCCCTGCACTCCCCCCTCCCTCCTCCCCTGCAGAAGGCAACACAGTAACAAATCTTGGAAATCAAAGCTTACCAGTTGATGAGGTATCAAATCCTATGTTAATTTCTGACATTTAAAAGGATATAAAAATATCACCTCAGACAGAAGGCTCAGACAAGAAAGAACTGATTTTATCAGCCTGGCTGGAATCCACATGGAAATCTAGGAAAACTGCTTGGGGGTGGGGAGGGTGCAGGCAAGGTAGGTGGGGAAGGTAGTTTTTTCATGCTCACACCACCTGTTAATTCTTTCTGTTCCAGAGCAAGCCACTTTGGAATGATTAAGTATTGACTGTGCGTCCAAGTGTGAGTGTGGACACGTGTGCAGGTGAGTATAAAATCCAGGTCAACACTCTCTTAACCATTACACAGCATTGCCTGGTCTCAGAATTTATCACCTCGTTCCACTTGTTAATGAGAACTCTGGTCCCTCCCTCCCTCTCTTTTTCTTAATTAGTTTTAAAGCTAAAAATTCCAGATAATCAATAATCAGGGTTATTCACTAAACAAATATTTACCAAATGCCTGCCATGCACCAGGGACAGTCATCTCACACTTCCCGTCTTCCTGTGACACCAGTAATAATTACACAGTAAGTTACAATATTAATGCTTCAAAGAAATAATAGAGCCAGAGATGTGCTGCAGTTTTCAATCAGAGCAAAGGGAACCGCATCCTGACTAGGTGACGTTTGCATACAACTTGAAAAAAGGCCTGAAGGAGATGAAAGAGCTCAGTGTACATACATGAGGGGGAACAGCATCCCAAGGTGAATAGTTGCTTCAAGAGCTGGGAGACAGGAGTGTGCTTAGAATGCTGGAGGAACAACAAGGAAGTGCGAGTGGGAGGAGCAGAGTGAGTGTGGAAAGTATCAGTGTTCTGCGGCTGCTGTAACACATTACCACAAACTGGTAGCTTAGAATAGAAATTGACCCTCTCCCCGTTTTAAAAGTCAGAAATCTGAAATCAAGGCGTTGGCAGGGCTGCATGCCCTCTCTGGGGCTTCTGGGGGCAAACCTGTTCTTTGCCTCCCCCAGCTTCTGGTGGCTGCCAACCTTCCTTGATTTGGGACCACAGCCCTCTCGCCTCTGCCTCCCTGGTCACTTAATGCTTCCTCTGCTCTGTGTAATCCCCCTCTGCACCACTCTTACAAGGACATTTGCCAGTGGATTTGTGGTCCACCCTGAAAATGCCCTCATTTCAAGATTCTTTACTTAATTTCATCGGCAAAGACCCCTTTCCAAGTAAGGTAATATTCATCAGTTTTAGAGATTGAGATGTATCTTTTGAGGGTCATCATTTAAATCCATAAGGGATGATGGGTAGATGAAATCAGACAATAACGGTTGGTGGGAGGGAACAGAAAGAAGAGTTTATGTAGGAATCTTGTAGATCATTGTGATAGTTTTGGCTTTGGAGAAAACAGGAAGCCATTGTGGGGACATAAATAGAGACGTGACATGGATTCAACAGACTTAATGGGATCATTCCAGCTGCCGTTATGCAAAAAAGTCCAATAACATTCAACCCTTAGATTGCTACTTCTTCAACTCAGGAGTGTGCCATATTATGATTAGAACTAAAAAACAAGGAGGATTAGAACTTGACACATAGTAGGCCTTCAGTGACTACTTCACGCCTCTCTGAAAATCCCCTGTGCATCGCATCAGATATCTGTTGAGCAAATGAATGTTCTTTTATCTAAACCAACCTGTTTTGAAACAAAACTAAATTTTTTCCCATAAATATTTCTCCATCATCTTCTATATTCAAGATTCTGTTCCTAGGAATTAAGGCAATCAACAAATCACATACTGCTATCTAACATGGTATTAAGTGACAAGTCACTTTTTTTTAAGGATTTATGTCATCACGTTACTTGTGTAAACAGTGACTGAAGAATTTCAACTCAGTGGGGGCGCAGACATGCTACACTCATATTCTTTGCTATTGCTTTTCCAGTCCTGCTAATATAGAATCCTTTCCCAGCCCCTCTGCCACGTCTTTGAGAGAATCAGTAAATTCAGACTCTCTTTTCATAATTAAAATTATCGGTCCAGTCTCAGATTAAAATTTCATGTCCTACCTAAGCATCGGCTTGAAAGGCAAACTTGACCACTTACAGCTCTCTTCCAACTTCTTCCCTATCCTGGGGCTGTGCTACTCTGATTTTAGAGGCCCAGCAGTCTGAGGTAATCAGTTGTCTGTCAGCCGGTGAAAGGCTGGTGTCCCTCGTCTATCTAGCTCGTTCCCTCTGCTGGGAGTTCCTGCGAATGTGGTGGTCTCAGCAGAGTTCAAAGCTGATGGACAGGCTTTTTCTCTGAAAAGGTATTTAAGTTCCACCCTCACTCTATCTGCTTCTGAGGGTCCATTCGCAGAAGGACAGCCATGTCTCCCTTCATAATTCCGTCAGTGGTATATGACCCAATCACATTTCTGGATAGGCCAATGCTTCAGTTACATCAAGGTCTACGTGAGCAGCCCCATGGCACCTGCCTCCTACTTCGACATTCATGGCTCTGTGCAGGACCAAGGGACCTGCCAAAATGGTTCTGTGTTTCTTCCAAGGGCTACAGAAAACTGGAATGTGGTAGGAAAGTTGTTCCCTTCTTCTTCCCAGAAATGTTACCCCTCAATCCCTTTTGCCCGGCTACTACAGGCCACTCCAAAATATCTCTTCCCAAAAGCAAATGAAAGGGAGGCACAGATCTGTGCTCATGTGCGATCACAAACTCTACAGAGTAAACGGGAGGCCCTCCTCCAGAGCCTGTACTGTGCCTGTCCCACACTCCTGTCTGAGAGCAGCGCCTATGGAGACGGCTGGCACCACAGCTCAGCATCTGGCCAGGGAACAACACGGCAGCATCCTTTTGTTGAAATCATGCAGCTCAGGGCTTCCAGCTACATTCTGCTCATGAATTTCAGGAGCAGCAGGCGTAATCATTCCAGAAAGAGGAAGGAAAAGAGTCTCTTGGAATCCTCCATTCCAACTGGCTGTATCTTACCCTCACCAATTTTCCTCTTACGGAGCCTGGGAGCATGGAAGTGTGAATCCACGTGGTGGGTCTGGTTCTGCTGCTACCTCTCAGTAAAGTGAGTGTGGGCCCCTCTCCTACATGGTTATCTCCCCAAGAACACTGTCTGCCTTTTTGTTAGGGCCCTAGTTGCTCATATTCTAGGGCAACGTGAAAAGTCCCACTGAACATCTGTTCTACTCCTGAATATCAATGACCTTACTGCAGATACAGCTCCATGAGAAAAAGCTTCTAGGGGTCATTTGGTCTCGAAACAGGATAGAAAATACTAACTAGTATTCTACATGTCTGCATGAGAAGCACTCTTAAAGATTTTAATGTAATTTCTTTTGATTTATTTTATCCTGACATATCTTATTTAACAAATTTCAAAGCAATCATCTTTGGTGAATGGAAAGGGATCATGGTTTACTGTTAAAGTATTAGCACTCAACAGATAATTCTTAGTTCCAACAAATCTGTTAAACTGGAAATAAATCTTGAAGATGAAAAGATCTCTTGATAACTACAGCCATTTCAAAACCTATTAGAAAACAGAAAAATTAGAGAGCCAGATGAATTTCGCTCCTCTTGGACTCATTTTCCCTAGGAGCAAATTGCACTGCTCGACTAGGTAAACTGCCTGGTCCCCCACACCAGCACTGCAGAGTCAGGCTGAAGCCTCTTCCATTCCCAAAAGTCACCAAGGTTAGGCCTGTTCTGAAATAATAATGATAATTACTCCTGAACAACAAAGCCACCAAAATGTCAGAGAGAAATATCAATGGCAGAGTATACACTTACAACAATATAGCCCTAACAGGTAGGAGTCTAAGACTCCAGGGAAAATAACTCCTTAGAACATCTAAGCAAGGACGTAAAAAGGTTTGCTGTTCATGGCATGGCAGCTAGAAGGGGTAGAAAGAAGGATGGAATGAAGACCAAGACTCCTGGGTAAGGAAGTCCTGACTCCCATGCAGTAGGACCACCGTTGGCCTGAGACAACCTTCTCCTTTCAACTGCTCACGTGGTTAACAAGGACAAAACAAAGCATCGCTCATCCTAAAATATTACTTAAATTCAGTGAATTTATTTCCAAAATTATTTTTAACAAAATATATTAATGTGTTATATATGTATATATGCACTCTTCACCCCCATTATACAAACACGCACCCACAGACACACACAAGAAAGACAGAGGACGCTGCCTCAGTCCCCCTGCTACAGCTAAGCTTTCCCCTAAATTGTATCATGGGTACCAGTTCGTGTTAAGGAAGGTGTTCATTTGGAACAAAGAATTCTGTTGTTTTTCATTAATTGGTGGATCTTTTATCCTGCTAGACTCAATGGTATTGAAGAACACATACCAGGTCCGAGTTGAAGGGTCTTACGGTGGCTTCTCCTTATCAGTCTTCTACCCTATCTGTCTACCACCAGGGCTGTCACTAAGACATGCCCACTGGCACGTCCGTTCCTGTTACTAAACTACCGATATATTTCTGTAGGTACCCCGCCCCAAGTGCTGCTCCTTCCTCTTTGCCTCCTCCCCTGGGGCTCTCTAGACCTCTCCACGATGCAGAAATTAATAGGCTGGTGTCTGACACAGCAGAGAGCTTCCAGGAACTGCCCTGATATTGGTCAGTGCCAAGTGTCCTACTAATTGTTTGCATATTAAAAAAACTCCTCTAAGACATATCCACCCACATCCTGGGCCCCCACTGTGGGTACATCTAAGCCAAACCAAGACTCCTAAAGCACATCTAAATCCTGCAGCAGAAATCCCCAGAAAATAATTTAGAACACAAAACTAGTTCAGATACCCAGTACTGTAACACGTTCTTACGATAAGGCCCATTTAGAATTTGGTGCCCGAGAGCTATTTGCAAATTTATAGTTATTTTTTTCAGTCAATTAGTTTGAGACAAGAAATGGAAGCTAAGTAAATAAATTAGATCATTAATTTGCAATAAATATAAATTATGCTAATTCCAAAAATTGGACGTATGTACAAACTATGTATATATAATCAATGAGGAATGTACGTAAGACTCTATTAGCAAAAGAAAGCCATCTTGACTTATTGTGTTGTAGAAAATCTATGTTTATTCATTCAATAGATTTTAACAGTTTTGATATGTGTATGAAAATATAAGATAAACATTAACTGCCTACTGATGTTCTAACAAATCTATTTTCATTCCAAATGGAAATTAGAAGATATTTTGCATTATTTAAGTTAATTACATGACATTTCTTATGAATAATGATGTATTATTTCATTCGTTACTTCTAATTATGTTCTGTTACAAGTGCAAGGCTGGCAACACCACGGCTAACCTTTCCCTATTCCTCACAATCTGATCACTTGCACGGGAAACAGGTCAAAATATACCCAGAATATAATGAACAGAGTTCAATAATTGTTAACCATGACAGTTTAAGATTACCTGAGGAAAGTTCCACATAGAATTAAATAGAAATGGGGAATGGCTTGCCATGTTACAGGATATTCCTTCTTGCTACCAATAGGAGAAATATTCCACTTGTTATTTTAATACATTTAATTATCATCCTACCATTTGCTATGACTGGCAGGAGAACACCCCTAATACTGTCCTCCCCGCTCTCCACACTTACCCACCGACACAGTTATATTTTATGTAGACAGGCAGATTGTAAAGATGTATTTTCCTGCTGTGAAAGTGATTCTGTAGGCTTAATGCCATTCGGAGAGAATGCGGGAACTTCCCAAAAGCTCAAAAAGCCAGATGTATTCGGTATTTCCCTCCTTTAATGCATAACCATGGTCAGACCAACCCATCTCACTCCATTCACAGCAGGGCCTGCAACTAGAAGGTAAATCCTATTATGAAGAAGAAGTCGAGGTCAAGGAAAATCAGCCAGAACCCAGTAATCAAGAACAGGGGCCAAGAGAAACACAAGGCCGCTGCATGTGTACCCTCATCAGCCGGCAGTCAGCAAGGAGCCAGGGAGAGACAGGGGACAGTGGGAAGAGGCCGGGATGAAGTCTACAGGCCAACATGCACATGCTTTATGCACACTGTTTCACGGGTGAGTCCCCTTTATTTGAATGGGTCAGGACCGAGTATATAAAATCCACACATTTTTCTCCACCCAATTTCAAACATTCCCCGCACACGTACAAAGCATCTATTAATTCCTTCAGTGTCAGGTGCCAACAATCCATCATTCTGTCTACAGTAAAAACAAAGATACCAGCCTCAGCTCCAGGAACAAAAAAATAAACCTGGGAGAGGAAGAGCTTGGCAAAGAGGGCTCTTCTTTCTCCTCTGGTACCCATGACAGTGACTACCCGCTGATCCTGCACACAGCCTCAGAATCCTCCTTAACACCGGCAGCTCACTACCAACTGGCAAAGAGGGGTTTGCAGTAAAATGTGTTTGGTCTCTGTGCAGTAATACCTCAGATGACACGTCAAGATGGATAGGGGTCACACGATGGGGGTTGTCTTGCAACAGGGATTGCCAGGATCATCTCTGGCAGGTTCTGGACACTGAAAAAGGAGGTCAGTCAACTTAGTGAATGATCAAAGCATCCAAGAGCTTCTTCTGTTCCTGCTGACCAATGCCACCGAAAACCGTTTCTGGCTACCAACCCAAGGATAAGCAAACATTTATATGGAAACCTTCCCCACACAAACTGGAGAAAGAATACTCCAACTGAACAATCACTACTCCATGCAGAACTCTTGAATACAGTAAGCTGCCAAATAAAGGGAAGAAAAAATAGGACCATAAGAAAACCAACTTACCCCACTGCAGCTCAGGACAAAGGACAGCAAGACTGTCCTTGAACATCTCTCCAGGCGTATTTTAAGCTAGCTGATATACAACAGGCATGCAGAGGGTGGAGGGAAAGACACACTCAGGGAAATTTTAAGAAAGAAAAACTATCTTTAGTAATAAGGATATTAATATAGTGCTTGTGCTCATTTTATTTGCACAGGAAGGTTTAAAAAGAAATTCTTTTGGGGATATGAAAGATCATCAGATCGCTAATAACTGCAGTTTCCTGAACAATTAAAGAAATTCACAAGATTACAACCTACTCAGGAAATGACAAATATCTCTGATTTTTATGGAAGAACTAAAAGGGCACTTTTATCTATAGCATCCAGTCTGTAAGAAGCACTGTTAAGTAATGAGGCTATTTTTATTATATGTTCATTCACTTCAGGAGTATTCGACATGGCAGTGGTCTAAAAACAGCAAACTTGCTCGTTCGGAAAGGTAAAATCGTATATCGGAAGGCATTTGCCAGAGTTTTCCTATTTAGGTATTAAAGTTGGACCTCCGAGGCACGATTCCCGTTGTGCCAAACTTTTGTTTCTCATATTCAGCAGAAACAGCTTTCAAGTGACAAAGTCAAATTCTTCCCAAACGCACTTCATGAGGCTGTCCTCAATACATCATCCTAACGCTGTTTGGACTTGATAACATTCGGTGCGCGATGCTCCGGTTCGGAAAAGTCTGCTTTTTAAAATAACTGATTCAATAAACTGTTGACAAATGATGTGTATCATATAATATGGCCAGCGAGCCAGGTTTATCTCTGTCATTACATGCCGCATGCAGCCCGTTCACAAATGTTGCCATGTGCCCCTTATGTTAGGGCTCCTTATGCCATTCTGAGTAGCAATCCAAAGATCAATACACAGTCTGCTGAAAACAACAGGACATAACAAATGAATAATTTTATTTACAATAAAGCCTCAGTCCCTAAATGGATTCCACTAATGCTCAGATTCATTTTTCATGCTCAAGATGGGAGGTAGACATAGCATAACGCAGGGGAACGGGGTTCAGAGAAATATTAACCATACTGGTTCAAATTTATTTAAGCCACACGCAATCGCTGGACTGCACTGAGGTACATGAATAAAACGTTCACTGCAGAATTTTGAAGATGCAATCTCCAAAATGCTTCTATTCTCTCACCAACGCTCTGAAAAGCATTTTCCAGTAACAAGAAATTAATGGATTAAAGACATTCTGACATATCCTTCTCAAGCGTTTGCACCACAGAGGCCAAAGCCCATTCAATCAGCTTTAAACAGTTTGCAACGAACAGAAGTATTTGCTTTAGGTGGGGACAAGGAGGGATTGAAGTGGGTCTTTTGAGAATGAAGCAAATAGTCTTGCTTCAAAAGCTTATCTTTGGCCCCTGATCTGACGGTTCTTTTCCTCCTCTGAAAGGTATGAAAAAGTCAGTGAGCAAAGTCATAAGAAAAAAAGGGTTGGGGAGAGGGAGCAAAATGTTAGAGAGCACACAAGTTGAAAGATGACATTTACAAGTCTCGTGAATGGCACATTCCCCAAAGGCCACCTGAACCCTCTTTTTAAAAAGAAATCCTTATAAATACAAAATAAAATTTTCCCATTCACATACAGATGCCAATATATTGCCCGCAAGATGCAGACTTGTCCATTGAAAATTAACACGCACCAAAAAAAAAAAAAAAGAAAGAAAGAAAGACTCTTTCTCCATCTGCCATCAATTCATTCACCACTTTTAGACTTAACTCTGTATACTTGTAACACAGAAATGTAAATAAGATTGCAACTGACAAAGCAGGAAGGGAAAGTTTAAAAAATTCAGCTTCGATAGGTTACTAAAAAACCTAGAATAAAAGGGGAACCCATTTGGCTGGTGTTCGGGAATACTGAAAAGGCAGGATTTCCACGCACCCCCCTCCGTTGAAATGATCCATATGATCCCCATGCTTAATCATTTCATTTTAAATTCAGTCAACATAGAACTTTGGATGCTGAAGAAAAAGAGATGTGCAAAAGCAGGTCCTGCCCCACCCCTTTCCGGGAACTAAGGACTCTGCATGGAACCAAGCAAGAACGCATGGTTCTGACGTGAGGCAGACCCGTTAAGTGTTTGGCACCGTACCTGGAACAGAGTAGGAGCTCAGGAATAAACCGCTGCATGAATCAACATGCAAATAAGGAGCCAAAGGTCACAGAAAGGACTGAATATTTTCTTCCTGAGTGGGGCAAGCCAGGTATCAAAACATCTTAGCTGAACTGAAAAAGAATGGGAAGGATCTCCGGGTACAGAGACAGGCAGGGTCAAGATGGGTGGGGACACGGTGAAGGGAAATGCAACATCTCTTTAGGAAATAGTTGGAAAAGGGGGGAAGGTGGAGTCAAAATAATGAAAATCTTTGAAAACTATGCTAAGGAGTTTGGACTTTATCCTCAAAAAAAAAAAAAAAAAGATTCATTATATTCATTAGTGGTTTACTTGCAAGGGAATAGGAAGGAGAGAGAGAGGATGGGAGCCGAGGTGTAGAATGAGGTGGGGCCCGTGTAAAGTCTAGGAGCAGAGAGGGTGCAGGGAGCTGGAGGACCTAGGAGACCCACACCAGGGGGTTGATCTAAGGCAGACAGAAGAGAACACTGGAGGGAGATGAAAGCCCACTGCAGACATCTCACCATTTATTTTATGAAATGATAATAGGCAGAGCTAGCCACAGCTTCAATTCCCAAATCTCAAGACAAAAGAATATCGCTTTCTGCAGGCGAATGAGTAACGTATTAAGATTCTTCTCACAGTTATCACCTAACCGAGTTTACAAAGTAAAAAAAAAAAAAAAAAATCACAAAATCATCATATAAAAAGGATTGTCTGAATACATTATCTACTGGCCCTGAGACCCCTTTAAACCCTGCAGATATGAAATAGCCTCACAGAGTATACGGATGATAAAGATGTCCCAGTTCTGTTATCCCTAGAAAGGGTTGGCTTCTTCTTGCTACTTTCCAAACAAACTCAGGTTTGTTCATTTTAATACAATATCCTGTCCAAAATGGCAATTCCAGGGCCATCTGGAACAAAACCAGTTATCAGTCACTAACTGTTCACTGTTCAGAATGGCATTTCCTGAGAAGAAGACACCTCAACTTTTCTTTAAAGATTTTTTTTTTTAATTTATTCATTTGAGAGAGATACAGAGACACAGAGCACACAAGCAGGGGGGAGGCAGAGGGAGAGGGAGAAGCAGACTTCCTGCTGAACAGGAAACCGGACATGGGGCTCAATCCTAGGACCTAGAGATCATGACCTGAGCTGAAGGCAGACGCTTAACCATCTGAGCCACCCAGGCAACCCATCACAAATTTTCTTAAGTACAAACATGCCCATGACCCACGTCTTACATCACAAATGCCAAATGGGTTAAAAAGACCGTGAAAAGTCAAGCTTCTTACTATCAATATGTAAGTAAAAAAAAAAAAATTTCACAAAGTTAAATTCAATCCATTATTAACCACTAAAAAGGCAGTAAAACTCAGCAACTTCACATTTTTCCAGGCCAAGGTATTAAAACACATTCATCCAAAACCACATTTTCATTCCAGGTTCCTCTTTGATACAAGATAGAAGTCAACTAAAGCTAGCACTCAGATACCATGACATTTCAACCATATTCTTCTGACACCGGAATTCTCAAGCATTTTCTTAAAAAAAAATTCCTCAGCGGAGAAAGACAACCAGAAACTTGCAGCAAAATCAGATGAAAAAATAAAACACATCTGTTATTTAAAGAACTTCACAGTCTCTTAGAAGAACTCAATATAAAATTGGTATAGAACTTTAAAATTGTTCTTTTTTAGAGGACCTTCCTGAACCATTCTAGTTTTTATTTCTACTTCAATAGAGGAATAACATTTTCTAATATTGAGTATTTATAATGTAGATTATTTTTATACATTTAAAAGAAGAGCTAAATATCAAGTAGTTAAATATCAAGTAGTCATTCACATATCATTTAGTAGTTTACTGCTGTGATCATTAGTCTTATAAATTTGCAGAATTTATTTGGCTAAAATTAAATTCAAGGAATTTGGGCATCTATCATAAAATCACAATTATCTTTTGGTTCGTGTTTTCTTATTGTATTATTTTCAATGTAGAGCAGTTACATGGCCAAGAAAGATTATTCCTAAAGTTCTCAAACATCTTGAAAACTCCCATGGTGGAGGTAGCATTTTCCACACTACATCATGATTTTATTTTTATATATTTATATTTATATATATATATACACACACACACACACACACACACACATATCAAAATAAAATCATGTTGTAGTGTGGAAAACGCTTATCTTAAAATATGAAAGTTTATACTTTCTTGCACTCTGCATAGTAAATTAGAGGGAAAACAGAAAAAAAATTCTAGACAGTCAGTACAAAAGTCATATGCACACAGTCAGGAGTGATACTTTCAGCGACATAAAAATAACTCCAGAATATTTCACCAATTCCTGCTGCTCCCATGGCAAAGAATAGACCTTCTACTGAAGTCAGTAGGAGGAAAGGCTACAACTCAGTGGTCAGAGGGAAATAAAACAACTCTACCACCAATTACACTGGACAATGATCTAGAAGCGTGATGTTCTCCAAGGGAAAAAAAAAAATGCTATTGCAGATCCTAAAATGAAAACAACTGTTTTGTAGGTATATTTATGTGTATGAATTTCCTTGAATGATCTCTAAGAAGTAAAGATAGCACATCAGGCTCAAATCTTCAGGTAATACCTTATTTCCACATCACAAAAGTGCCAACAATCTCTATCTTACTATTAATATTCACTACTGATAACTGAAAACAAAGCACTCATGATATTCATTGAGCCCCCCTTAGAAGGACCTATTTATGTACACAGCTACGATAGTGAAAAGGTCAAGTAAAAATTCACCTCCAAAGCCACAGTTGCTAAGCAACTCTTTTCAGAAGTTCTGCAACATTGATCAAGCATATTGCTGGTACCACCAACTGGATCCGGAATAAATGCAACATCTTACCTGGTTTCTCCAAAGGGGGAGGCAGGTGGATTCCTTGCTTACCTCTGCGGACGGACATGGAGGCCAACGCTGTATTCCTTTGGTCTGTTAAGTTCAGAGGCTTTTCATTTTCCCTCTCTTAAAAAAAAAAGGATACGTCCTGGTACCACAGGTTTCCTGTTCACGAGAGCAAAGGACAGCTCTGTTTTGAGAAAAACCACAGAGGGCTTGATGAGGTGTTGGCCAAATCGGAATGACATTTTTTCACAGTTGAAGCCTGAAAAGAGAAAATGATTTAAGAAGTGAGCTTTTATAAAATTCAGATGAGAAACTTAGATTATTTTAAAGAAATACTAATACTTTAAAGAAAAGTAAATCCCATTTCCTACAGATTTTTAGTTGCAAGGATGACATCATTGAAGCTATTCCCCACTTAATATCAACCAAGATGGATTCTGGGCAAGTCCTCCTAACATACACTCTCCTCTCCCTACCCAGGATTGCCTTGTTTAGAGTGTTTTCAAGCAGAACCTTGTACATGGGCAACAGAAAAGTCTTCTTAAATCCCTCTGCGATTCAAGTTATCACTTTAACCCAAATCTGCTAGGTCCCATCTCTTGGCTTATTTTTACCCATTCATCATCTTTGCTAAGCTGAAATTTTTAATTGTTAAGCATGGACTATAAACCATTTAATTCATAAATGATTTTCTCAAATGGTTTTATCTCTATTTATATAAAAGCAACTTAGAAAAAGTACAAACGCCATTTGACCCTGCCTACAACTACAAAAACATAAGCATTCTGAGGGAACTATTAGAGTAAAAATTCCAAAACTAAAGGGAAAAAAATTGACAAAAAGAACAAAACAGAGTTCAAGAATGAGAACTTCTGGCTGAGTGAGTACCAGGATGCACCAAGGCGTGTGAAAGGTTCCATATCTTCTTTTTGGGGGAAAGCCGCGGGGGTGAGGAGTGGTTGAAGGAATACTTGGTCCTTGGCAACTGGGGTATGAGGTAATGATCTTCCAACCATCAGATGCCAATACAGGGCAGAGTTACTTTCTGAATGACAAAGACACAACTTCCTTGGAAAACCATTTATTTTTCTAATTTAGAAACCACCCCACTATAAAATTATGGAAATAGATCAACCCACGGGAAACCAGAAATACGATTACAAAAAGGATAATGTCAGAAAATGGTTGACTATTTTATAAAGCATAAAAATAAGTGTACAATTGTTTAACGATTCTGATGTTCTCAATGACTCAGAAGATACAGAGAGCCATGCAAATGCCATCTAGGGTCACCCAGAAGTACCCACACGCCTAGAATCTAACACATTTCAGGGACAAAGACATAAAATGGAAGGTTTGCCTCAATGGTACAAATACTGGTTTTCAGAACATTTACAACTAGCTCATGAGAGGCCAGTAAAGACACTGAAAATCATCTAACCCAGTGGTTCTCAAGGTGTGTTTCCTGGACCAGCAACATGAGCATCACCTGGGAACCAATTAGAAATGTAAATTCTGAAGTCCTACTCTGGACCTCCCAAACCAGAAACTTAGGCAGAAGGGCTAAGGATAACCTGTCCAGATGATCCAGAACCACAATCAAACCCAACTAGTCTCCCAGTCTCCCAGTCCTTGGGTCCTTCAGTACAGAATCCTGGCCAACCAGCTGGCTAGCCTGGTCTTGAGTACACCCAGTGATGGGAAGTTCACTACCCATTACTTCTAAGAAAATTCCAGCAATTACATAGCTGCCCTTCCTACCAAGTCTATTTATCATGAATTTTGCCTCAGGGCCATATGAAACAAGGAGCATGCAGTGGTAGTGCTTCAGATATTTAGAGTTAACTTTTATTCATTCCCCGCCCCCCCGGTTTTTCTAAAATAAACATGGCACTTCATTTCAGTCATTCTGCAAGCAGCATTGATTCAATTCTACCACAGCTCTTGGTGTTTTTTGTTTGTTTGTTTTGGTTTTTTTTTTTTTTGCCTGCCCAGCGTCTACTTTCTATATGTCTGGCCATAATTTGGGGAGGGGGTATCTTTCTTTGGGTAATACCCCACTATTCCGTGTGCTATTCCCACTGCCTGATTCTAGAGACAGGAACTGATCCCGACTTCCTTAGGCTTCTGTCATGTGACCGGTTCAGGAGTGGACACAGGACAAAAAAATGAGCCACTGAAAGAAAAAAGATCCATGAGAAGATTCCTGCTGACACTACAGGGAAAGAACTTTCTCCCTGCTGAGTTGCCAGTCTGATAGGACATGAACCAGAACAACTAGAGGTTGCACAGAGTAGAGTCTGCCTGACACACGGAGGCTGGCAGAGCCAAGACAGAGACCCATTCCTAGGAGATTGACTTAAGCACAGGTTAATGAGCTCCTGTTAGGAGTCCATCAAAGGCTCTTCATCTGGTTCTCATTTTTCTTACCATTTCTCCTTCATCGCTCTGCCCAGCCCCATTCTTTCTACCACAGAGCTTCACTGTTTCATAATTCATGTATTGTTTATCACCTTAATTGCATTTTATAAATATTTTCTATGTCAAAATTATATAGGGCTCTTGCAGGTTTTTAAAATGGGTATATAAATTGTATCATGCTTTAAATGTCTTTTTTTTACCTTTTTATCTTTTTTTACCTTTTTTACCTTTTTTATCTTTTTTTACCTTTTTTACCTTTTTTTACCTTTTATCATGCTTTAAATGCCTTTTTTTACCTCAACACTTTAAGAAACTCATTCCTGCTGTTTTAAGTAGATATAATTCATCCCTTTCTACTTCTTATTCACTCACTATATTACACTGTAATTTCCCTTCCCTGTCCCTCTAGCACTGAAGAATTAGCTTGTCTCCCATCTTGTACCACAAATACAACTGTGGTGACCACCTTACATAGATTTCTCTGAGTATGTAGGCTGGAGTCCCATTATTTGGTTTTAATATCTGGATTTTCTAAAATAAACGTTCCAGTTTGCATTCCCAGAAGCAATAGATGTAGATTTCTATTTTCACACATCCCTGCCAGACGTGGGAGTCTCTGATTTCCTAGCTGTTACTGGTTTGAGAAGCAAAATAGAAGCTCTTAATTTTGTCTCCAATGTGATATAGATGGCTACTTCTTCTTGTATTGTCAATTCATACTTTGCCCTCTTTTGTATAAGTTTCCTCCCTTCTATTTTCTGGTTTTTCAGAGTCCCTTGTGTATTTAAATATTGATCTTGGTCTTTTAAACATGACAATTATGTTTTCGCCATCCTTAGTTTTCCTATCATATGATCCAGTAAACAAAAAGCACTCATTTTTGATGTATTCGTCAATTTTCTTTTTATGGTTTGTGCTGACTCTTACATAACAAACCCTTCTCTACCACAAAGTTATAAAAACATCTTATATTTTTTTTCTATCAGCTTTATAGCTTTATTCTTAACAGTTTGATACTTAATCCACTTGGAATTTTGCTTATGGTATGAATTACAAAAATGTGTTTTGTTCTTGTTTTTTTTTTTTTTTTTTTTTACTTTTGTTAAACAATTTTCCTAGGACAAATTGCCAGGAATATTTACACCAAATCCCTTTACAAAGGAATAAGTCTTTACTCAGAATATTCTGATTCTATGTTAGATGCTAAAGAACAGGGGTGCCAGATTTTTTTCTCTAAAGGGCCAGATTCAGCCCATCACACAGTCTGTTGTAACTACTCAACCCTGTTATGGCAGTATAAAAGCTGCCAAAGACAATACATAATAAACAAATGTGCAGTGTTCCAATAAAACTTTATTCATAAGAGAAGGCAGCAGCCTGAACTTGGCTTGTGGGCTGTAGTTTGCCAACTCCTATTATATAATGTTAATGCCTTGTAAAAGAAGGATTCTTCTTTATTCACCCATATAAATTTTAGATTCAACTCTGCCCCTTGAAAAAAAATTATTCCTCGGATGTTGATTAGATTTACACTGATTTTAAATTTTAATGGGGAAAATCCGACACCTTCACAATATTCAATCAATCCATTTATGTATGCTGCATTTATGTTCTATAATACCATAATAAAACTCTTGTAATAGGGTTTTAAATTTCCCTTATATGTTTTATGAATTCTCAGATTTATTCCTAGATAGCTTTTAGTTTATGTGACTATTACAAATGGTATCCTATCATCATCATAGTTTATAATTGGTTATTCCCAATACAGAGGAAAGCTATTGATTTTTATATTTTGCTCTTACAAGCTGGCAACCTAGCTGAGCTCTTGTATTGCTGCTAATAGTTCCTGCTGATTCTCTTTGGTTTTCTATATAAATGATTTTACTTAGAAATAATGACAATTGTCTCTCTCACTTCAATCTTTCTACTTCTGTTGGTTTGTCTTGCTGCATTGGTCAGGTATCTGGTATTATGCTGCAAGGCAGAAGTAACACAACCATCTTTGCCTTGTTCCCAACATTAAAAGACATGAGGGAATGAGTTTAAATCTCTGTTTCATGAAAAACAGTATCTGCCATAGGTTTTTAGTACAAAGTCTTTATCAAGCTTTAAAAAAAATCTCTAGTTTAAGTCTGCTAAGTGTTGATTACATTTTAAAAAAAGGAATTTAGTTTTACTAAATGTTTTTTGTCATTGATCAAACAATGTCTTATTCTTTGCCATTACAGTAACACTTTTTAAAATGCTGGAACATCCTTTCACTCTTATGAAAAATTAAACTTAGTCACATTTTTAATACACCGCTAGATTTGAATTTAGTGTTTTTTCATGTCATAAGTGAAGTTATCCAATATTTTTTACTGAGTTTTGTTTAAAAAAACTCATACTTATAGGTTGGCTTTTCTTCGTTCTACAAGAAGTTTTATAAACAAGGATTTTCTGTTCCTTGAGATTTAAATAGAACTACTTGTCAAACTGTCTAGGTCTATTTTTATATCACAGGATTGTTTTGATAAGCATTACAAGTTATTTAATGGTTACTGATTGCATTTTTTTCCTTGCAATTTTTTAACCAAATTTATCCTAAATTTTTTTCACCTCAACTGATCTTTATTGGTTTAAAAAAAAAAGCCTCTTTTAACAGATTAATAATTCCTAATTATTTCTTTTACCTATTTTGTATTTATTCATAACGTATATTTTTTTCAGTTTCCTGGAATTATATCTAGCATATTAAGCTTCAAAGAACTTTTTTCTAGTTCTTTGCTTTTATTAATCATCTCTAGTTTACTGCGTATTTTCTGTAATGAAATTCTTTCCCCTTTTTTCTTCCTTCTTTGTTTCTGCAGATTTACCATGTCACAGTTTTTTTTCTAATTACTTGAGCCAAACATTGAGCTTGTGGGGTTTCTGACTATTTTCCTCTTCGGTGTCAAAAAAATGCCACATTGCCTTCAAAGTATTCCATTACTAGCTCTCTCAAACGGTGACCTTTGTATTTTGCTATCCTTGTTATCATTTCCCATTTCGCCCGAGGGTTATTTTGTAATAGATCTTTTCATTTCCAAACATACAGGATACTTCTGCTATCTTTTTCTTAAGGAGGACTGATTTTAAAGTGCTGTAGTTAAAACCCGTAAGTATGTATGTAAGTATGTAAAATGTATTCTGCATTTGTTACAAAGTTCTACACACACAGTAAACCAAATTCATTAACTGTTACCCAATCTGTATCTTTGTCCACTTACTCAGCCTTAGTATTTCCTCGGCTTCTGGAAACAGGGTGCTGGGTCTCTAACTAGGACGGCTGAATCCATGTCAAAGGGCATCAGGGCCCGCCTCCAATACTACGGCACGTGAATATGCTCCTACTCGTTTTATTCCCTTGAACTGCGGTTCCTTTTTTTCCCTTGTTTGTATTTGACAAGCATAACTTTTTCCATCCCCAATCATTAGACTGTGTCCTTCTAAATGTATTTTACAAATAATATAGCCTTTTGCTTTCCATCCATGGGACAATCTATTTTGGTTAGTTTAACCCTCAGACATTTATGCCAATTATTCTTTGAGCTTATTCAGAACATCCTAGTTCACCTTTGTTTCCATCTTCTCTTTGTTTCACTTTTCTCTCCTTCCTACTTTCCATGGACTAGGACCAAATTTCTTCTTGTGGGTATGAAAATTCTGCAACCTATTTCCTTTCAGTAGAAATTATTGTTATTACAATCTTAAACTAGTGCTCCACTTCCCCCATCATAAAAGCCGATCCATCTCTCAGTCCCTTGGCATATTCTTACCACCTTAGGTCTCTTTCAGAAATCTTCTCTATCCCCACCCCCTCGGTCTACCTTCTGATGCACTGAAATAACACAGCATTGTAATTTCATATAGCTACTGATATGCTGGGTTTTTATTTGTACGTGTAGAGATCGTGTCTGAAAACATAAAGCACACCTCACTATGTCACATGAAATATTACCAAAAATGGCAATATTTTTGTATCTCCTTGCCCAAATCTAATTCAGCCTCTTCTTTAGTTGTGGTAAAATTCTACCCATTTGTGCTGCTAGCAGACATACTTCCTCAAGTTTTAATTTCAATGGAGAAAAAAAACCCTCCAGCAACTATAAAAGGAACAAAAATAGAGCAAAGGGTAAGAGCCAGTACTGCGAGATGGGAAGATTCCTGCATCTCCAGGATCTCAAACTATCTGCAAGGCTGAGATAAATATTAAATACTTTCCTCTCACGTGAAGATGACCGAAAGCAATTTTAAGCTAAAGTAAAATTGGTGATTTTTTTTTTTTAAACCCAACAAGACGGCTGGATGTACCAATCTTCTGTTGAATTCCCAGAGGAAAATCATCTCCTGGGATCTCTGTTACTTAATAAATATGGAAAGGATGGCTTCTGGCTTCCAGAAAACCAACCACCCGGTTAGGGACCTCAGTCTAAGCTTTAGGTCTTAGACTTATTAGCAGCCTCAGCTAAGACAGAAATAGAAGGCTAACTCCAGAAACAGGGACTGAAACCTGCATGTGTCTGTTTATAAACAACAGCATATTAATGAACACCTAAAATCTTATGCGTTTAGCTAGTTCCTGAATTTATATTCCTTAATAATAACATCTGTTATCTTGAACTAAAAATACATGCCTTTAAGATCAGGGCGCTTGGGTGGCTCAGTGGGTTAAGTCTCTAGTTTCGGCTCAGGTCATGATCCCAAGGTCCTAGAATTGAGCCCTACATTGGGCTCTCTTCTCAGCAGGGAGCCTGCTTCCCCCTCTCTCTCTGCCTGCCTCTCTGCCTACTTGTGATCTGTCAGATAAATAAATAAAATCTTTTAAAAAAAAGTATTTAAAAGTATTTTTTTAAAAAAGTATTTTTTTCAGCTGTCAAAGTTAGGTGTACCCTCTCTTTACCGCTCTACCCACTATAACCTATCTCTACCTCTCTATGTCCTAGAACTCATAGCAGCTGGTGGCATCACATTATTATTAGAACTTGGTCTTCAAAATTTAGTACAGAGAAAGTCATGAAAAGTTTTCTATTGACTATTCACATTTAATTTTGTGACTCAGTGGATTTGATCAGTCATTTTCTGATAGGGCTAGATAGGCAACCTAATTCGTGGTGAAATAAGGCTCAACGGGCACAAAAGCAAATGCTCTGAAATGTTAAATTTCCCAACCATTAACAATGGGAGATGACAACAGCTCACTCCAGGGTAGATCAGGTTTCTCCCTGCTTTGCTTTCAAGTGATGTTAATGTCCAACTAAAATGACTGCCATATGCTTCTAACCTTGTCCCCCAAAAGAAAAAAAAAAATCAACTGTAGAATTTGAACAGGAGAGGCCCTCCATGATCACATAGATACAGTCCCCTCATTTTAGACATACTGAGTAATTTGGTAGGTCAAGTGACTTACTCAAATTCACTGTGAACCTTGGAGGTTCTCCTTTAGAGGATACTATTTGGGGAGGATACAAACTATTTGTAAGGAGTTCCCAAACTTAGGAATCTAGGAGTTGAGAGACCCCACTTTCAGAATCTCTTAATTCAAGATAACTATCCCATCAGGGAATCATTTGGTGCCAAAACCACACAGCTGTACTCTTGTAGGGCAGTCAGCTAGTGATCCAGAATACATGCCTATGTCTATTACATTCATATTATTTCGTCAAATGGAGAAGAGAAAATATAAACTCCTTTTTGAGAATGGGAGGACCCTACAAATCCCAACAACCCAAGTTTGAGAAGCTCAGGTCTTTAGCAAAGGTTTGAGAAGCACTTCCCTAGAGCAGTAGTTTCCATTAAAATCACCGTGGAAGCTTTTCTAAAACCAATAGACACTTAAGCTCCTACTTAGCCTGACTCCAGCAGAACTTCTGGGATAATGATGTTAAGAACACAGCTCAAGGGGCAGTCTGTGAAATGGGGAGAACAACAATACATTCTTCTCCAGAACACATGTAAAGGATTTAATAAGTATCTTACAAAGCTTGTTATCATATCATTGTTGGCATTTTATGTTGTCAAAAAATAACGCCAAAGGGTGCCTGGGTTAAGTGTCCGCCTTTCGCTCGGGTCATGATCTCTCAGGGTCCTGGGGACGAGCTCTGCGGTGGGCTCCCTGCACCATGGGAAGTCTGCTTCTCCCTGGGCCCCTCCCACTGCTCCTGGTTTGGCTCTCATGCTCTCTCTCTAATAAAATGTTTAATAAGAAAAAGAAAAAAGCAATGCCAACTTTTATTCAACAAATAATACATAATATTGCCAAATCGCTTAGAAAAGTGCTTTCATATAAATAGTACAAAATGAAGTTAAAAAAACAAGTAAAACCATACGTTTGGTACTGCACTACCATTAGGTGACTGCTCTCCTCTCCACACTAAGGGCAGAGGAGTGTCAGTGAAAAAGTAGTTTCTGAGGGACACCCGTGTGGTTCAGTCTGTTAAGCAACAGACTCTTGATCCTCAGCTCAGGTCTTGATCTCAGGGTTGTGAGTTCAAGCCCAATATTGGGCTCCACACTGGGCGTGAAGCCTACTTAAAAAACAAAAACAAAAACAAAAAACCTTGATAAAATAGAAATAGCTAATACCATATTCGATATTTTCATTCCAAGGGATTTCTATATAAAAACTTACTTAATCATCCTGACAACACTACAAGGAATGGGTCTCATTCAGCAACATGTTTGTATCTCTTTGAGCTCAATTCCTAGATTTGAATCACTGTGATCAAAGGATACTGAACCTTCAAAGCTATTGATATGTACTGCTAAATATCTCTCACAAAAGATTCATAAAAATTTACATTCAAAAGTAATATAGGCAAGAGGCTTATTTTCCCTTAACTTTGTCAGCATTGGGTATTCTTCGATTCTCCAGGTTTCTAGTAAAAAATGGTTATATTCCTTAGGAATATAATGTAGAGGGAAAGGACTATCCTAGTTCAAATAATCTGCTATGAAATCAGACTTCTCCTAGGCACCCAGGAAGCCAGACACATCGAAAAGGAAATGCGGTCTTTTGGCTTAAAGGATGAAAATGTTATCTTTTACCTTGAAAAATAAATGTGTTATTTCATTATGGTTAGGTAGGATAAGGTTTACTTTAAAAGTCATATGCTATTTTTATATCCACTCAGCAAATGGCAGGAATCTAGACCAATCCTAGAAGGTGTGAACAACCGTCTTCGAGAGTCAGCAGAAGAAACCACATCACAAATAACTCCAGCTCCTTTACCAACTGGCAAATATGCTCCAATTCCAATTCACTTTATTTAAAAACTGGGCACTCAAAGGCTTACCACAAAGGCAAATGAGCTGGAAAAGCTGCTGCCTAATGAATCCTTAGAGCAACCCTACCAGGAAAGGGGACCTGTCATCTCACTAAGGAACAGCGTAGTTTCAGGAGGCCAGGCTCTCAAACATATTTTACTGAGGACTTGGACGACCATCAGGATACATAAAAGGACAGCTGGAGACATAGTTTTGGCTGAGGTGACTTATAAAACATTCTAAACTTACAGACATAGGTCAAAATTCCACAGGGGCCAGCGTAAGAACATCCCAGAAGAAGGTGACAGGAACAAAGAGAAAGAGAGAACAGTCTGAAGGCTCTCACAGTTCAAGCAAACCGAAGTGTACTTGAAACATTTTTATACAAAGAAAAAACAATTTTTAGTGAAGTAGATTAAGTCATCAACCTATGGTGTCACTAAAGAAAAATTTTCAATTGTTAACAAGTCAAAAAAAAAAAAAAACCCAACAAACAAAAACTGAAGCTCAGCTATTTATAAACAGAAAACACACAGGCATTTCAAAATGCCAACTGCTTTTTCAAGATCTCACTTCATCAACAACCTCTCCTCCTCCCCGCTCCCCTGTCACATTCATGTGTTGCAATTGCTGCTTGTTAACCAACTCTGATCTCACTCCCCTGGTTCCTTCTCCTATAAAGGTGTTCAGAGAGAGCCTGCACTTAACATGTCTTTCCTTGAATTGGTTCCTCATTAAACCAATCACTTACTCAGTCAACAAGTACTTATTATATATTTGCCGCTTTCTAAATACTATGCTAGCAGTGAACATGCCCGACCAGGTCCCTATTCTCATGGGGCATTCTAGGTGCTGGGTGAAGAGGACGGGTAAGTGGTAGAGACCACAGACCAATCAGCGAGTTGAACTATTTCTGATTTTGATTTAAAGGAAATAACTTGGGTGCCCAAGTAGGTAGTGACTTGGAGAGGATGGAAGTAGTGGGTTTAGAGGTGACGGAAAGGAAACTAAACTTTTGATCTGAGACTTGAATGAGGAGCCCGCTATAGATGAGTAGCAGGGGACAGAGCATTCCATGGAAACAACAGGTGCCAAGGTAAGAATGAGCTCCAGGTCTTAAAGGGATGGAAGGAAAAAAGAGGGATGGGAGGGACCGCAGAGTCTCAGAGTAGGAAGCAAAATAATAAAGATGAAGCGATAAGTTGAAAGATGGGTAAGGACCAGATCATGCAAGGCCTCCTTTGGGATTTCATTCAATGAGTGAGGAAGTGTGTGATGACAAAGATTTAAACTACACAGTGTTCAATTTTCAAATTTCATTTTTTTAAAGATTTTATTTGACACAGAGAGCACAAGCAGGGGGAGCAGCAGAGGGAGAGGAAGAAGCAGGTTCTCCACTGAACAGGAAACCCCTCATGGGACTCGATCCCAGGACCCCAGAATCATGATTTGAGCAGAAGGCAGATGCCTGACCAACTGAGCCACTCAGGTACCCCTCTAATTTCATTTTTAAAAGCAGATCTTCACTACCATATGTTAAAATCATCTCGGAAGGTGTTTTTTTTCTTTTTAATGCCCCCAAGCCCTAAGACTTTAAAATGAGCTACAATTCACATACCATAAAATTCACTTATTTAAATGTCCAAGTCAGTGGTTTTTATTATCACCACAAAGTTGTGCAATTATCACCAAAATATTTTCTTCACTCCAAAAGAAACACCACATCCATTAGCAGAGCCTTCCCCTTTCCCCTCTACACAGCCTGTGGCAACCATTAATCTACTTTCTGTCTCGATATATTTCCCTGTTCTGGACATTTCACATAAATGCAATTATACGACATGTAGCCTTTTGTGTCTGTCTTCTTTCACTTGGCATCATGTTTCAATGCTCATCCGTGTTGTAGTAGGTATCAGCACCTCATTGCCTTTAAAGGCTGAATCCCATCCCGTTGTATGTATACACTATATTTTTTAACCATTGAAAAAATTGACATTTGAGTCATTTGAGTCATTGAGTCATTTCTACTTTGGGGCTATTATTATGGGGCTATGAGTGCTGCTATGAACATTCACAGGCAAGCTTTGGTGTTAGCCTAGGCTTTCAGTTTTCTTTGGAGGTATACCCAGGAGTGGTATTGCTAGGTCATATGGAAACTCCATATGGAACACTGTGAGGAACAAACTGTTTACCTTAGCGACGCCACCGGTTTACATTATTGCCACCATCAACAAACAACGATTCCACTTTCTCAACATCCCCACCAACAGCTCACTCCCATGCACTTTAATTGGCCTGCGTTACACCTGGGCATCCTTTGGGTTGCTTTGTTTGGAAGAGTTTTGTTTTTGTTTTTTTTTTTTAAGAATTTATTTATTTGACAGAGAGAGATCACAAGTAGGCAGAGAGGCAGGCAGAGAGAGAGGGAGAAGCAGACTCCCTGCTGAGCAGAGAGCCCGATGTGGGTCTCTATCCTAGGAACCTGGTATCATGACCTGGGCTGAAGGCACAGGCTTTAACCCACTGAGCCACCCAGGCGCCCCATTTGGAAGAGTTCTCATGGTAATCCGAATGTGCAGTGAGGCCAAGAACCCTTTACTGCACAAGGATTTGCCCTTATGCCCTGGACTGCCTGCCCCAGAACTCTCTGGACTGGTTCTATTCTTGCCACCACCCCCCACTCAATAAGGACATCTGCTTTGTAGCTGATTCATCCGGGAGAGAATAAAATACAAATAAGATATAATCTTATATTTATGATACATATATAACCTTGTATTTATGTAATTATAACATATAACCCTGTATTTATATGATTATATAGAACCTTATATTTATATAATTACATTATAGAACCTTACACTTATATGAATTATATATAACCTTATATTTATAATACAGTCATTTTCAGAGTACAAGGAGTAAACCATTTTTTAAAATTTGTGTGTGCACATGTACATAGGGGAAATCTAGAATTTCACGACGATTTTTCTGTGACAAAATGGGTTTGAATAATTTTCTTGTCTTTTCTGTATACTTTTTTTTTTTTTAAGATTGTATTTATTCATTTGACAGAGAGAGAGAGAGATCACAAGTAGACAGAGCAGCAGGCGGGGGAAGGGACTTGGGGAGGGGGTAAGCAGGGTTTACTGAACTGAGCTCTCTGCTGAGCAGAGAGCCCCATGTGGGGCTTGATCCCAGGACCCTGGGATCATGACCTGAGCCGAAGGCAGAGGCTTAACACACTGAGCCACTCAGGTGCCCCTTTTCTGTATACTTTTATTTTCTATCATGCCCATGTACTGGAGGAGCTTTTAAAGGAATGATTTTCAAGTCTCCCCGGGTAATATGAATTACCAACCCCCTTCTCCCCACTGACCAACTGGAGACCTGTTCTTTAAAAAGAGACCACCTGTAAAAAGTATTTGCTCCTCAAGTTCTTTTCATCAAGTAAAGAAATAGAACAGATGACTTGTATGTATTTTATACTTCAACCTGACCTTGAGTATTAAACACAGTACCGTATGTGCAAAAATGTATAAAATTCAAAATTATTTATGTCACTTTAAAAATGTTTTCTGCCAAACCAAACACAGGTGGTGAAGGTCTTTAACACCAGTATTGAGGCCTAAAGTCATTTAGAAAATCAACAGCCTGTGTTTGTAGATAACCGGCTCAAGAGGGAAAGACAGAAGCTTGGATAAAAAAGAAGCAGATTTCTAAACTGAAGGACAAAGTATGGCATGACTGCTTGGTCTGATGAAGGCTGAGAGTCATCTGAGCAGTAAAAATAGCCCAAACTGTATCTTCATATGGACTGCAATAGCAGAGGGGAACTCACAGGTTAGGATATCAAAACAATACTTTATGATGACAGATGGTAGTTACACTTATGGGGAGCATAGCGTAACACAGACTATAGACTCATTCTGCTGTAAACCTGAAACAAATCTAACACTGTGTGTCAACTGTACTCAAAAAAAATTTTTTTTTCTTAAATACTTAAGGAAGAATTTTCCAGTTAAAAAAAAAAAAAGAAAAACATCTGGGGGCACTTGGGGGGCTCAGTCAGTTAAGCATCTGCCTTCTGCCCAGGTCAGGATCCCAGAGTCCTGGGATGAAGCCCTGAGCCCTGTGTTGAGTTCCATGTTCAGCAAGGAGTCTGCTCCTCCCTCTGCCTCCGTTCCCACTTGTGCTCACTTGCTCTTTCTCTCTCCAATAAAATCTTAAGAGGGAAAAAAATATCACCTTAATGTCATGTATCCTTCTGAAGCAATCAAATTTACTACTGCATTTCCATTCACACTATACTCTTCATATTAATCATGAAAGATTCCTAAGAGTTCATCTCCACAGGCTGGATCCTGGTGCAGGAACACCAACTCGGAACTAGTGGCAAAAGTTTGTATAAGTACATCAAAGCCAACTGTGATCTTCCAGAAGCAGAAACCACATGTTAACATCCTTTGTCAGTGCACAGGCCTCTCAGAGGTTAAGAGACCCCCATGGCTCTTTAAGGTTTCTAGCATATTAAAAAAAATTTTTTTTGAAATACCAACACAAAATTGCCCAAATTGTGTTCGGTTTTAACATTAACATTGAACAGACTGAAGCTCCCAATGCAAATGAATACCAGACAATGATTATCATGAC
This sequence comes from Martes martes, assembly GCF_963455335.1. NCBI lineage: Eukaryota > Metazoa > Chordata > Mammalia > Carnivora > Mustelidae > Martes > Martes martes. Next base: position 618 of record NW_027666454.1, on the reverse strand, counting down.
ACCAAAGAAAAAGGATTCCACCACTTTTTAACTAACATGGAACCTGTGGGTTTTTGTGGTGAAGCCATGCCATGCACAGGTTTTGCTCAAATGGAATGGTAAGGCTAATTACAGTGTCAATTATAGCTAGGTGTCACTCATCATCTATCGATGGATGTACTTCTATTTTAAGTGTTTTACTGTATTCTGCAATTTCTAACTGTGCTATTCAGAAGATAATTACATGACTGATACAATCTATGATTTAACAGTCCACTTCAGGTGGTAGGATCTAGTAGGGGTGCAAGTTCAGAAATATCTAAGTCCTTCCTTCAATCCTGTTCAATAGCATATGGCAAATTCACCTGACATTAAGATCTAAATTCAAGGATGGCCTTGAACCCAAGGCCACTCCAGACTACTCATCCACTGACTTCTCCCAGAGGTCCTCAGATGTGGGTCAAATGAAATCACAAGAAGCCAACCTCTAACTTCTAGATCTGACATGGTCAGGCCTCACAGAGACAGCGGAAATCATGACAGGTTCTCACTCATGGTCTTGAAACACAACTCCCTCCCAGTCCCCACTTCTGTACATTTTGCCCTCATAAAAATAGAAACCTAAAAACACGGATTTTG